>NC_069500.1:975064399-975146899 GCF_027579735.1 Bombina bombina | reverse complement strand
TATCAGTCTGACCCTGCCCAATGACAGTCCAGCGCCGAAATACCAGGCAATTCTTCTCTGAACAAGAGAAACAACAACCCCAGACGATCGTTTCGGCCTTCTGTGGGCCTCGTCAGTGAGGTGCAGTCGCATCTCTCTAAGGGCATGTGTGCAAGGAGTCCACGTCTGGTTTCCCCTTTTACTCTTAGGGAGACCCAAGAGCAATTTGCATAAATAAAAAGAGAGAGAGAGATGCACTCAGCTGAGACAGAACAAAAGCTGGAAAAACTTCCGTGCCTGTTCATTTTATTATAGTGTGTCACTCAGGGTGCATACTCTTTTAGCACACTATGCCCCTTCACAGAGAAAAAATATCCTGTAGTATATCAGTCTGACCCTGCCCAATGACAGTCCAGCGCCGAAATACCAGGCAATTCTTCTCTGAACAAGAGAAACAACAACCCCAGACGATCGTTTCGGCCTTCTGTGGGCCTCGTCAGTGAGGTGCAGTTGCATCTCTCTAAGGGCATGTGTGCAAGGAGTCCACGTCTGGTTTCCCCTTTTACTCTTAGGGAGACCCAAGAGCAATTTGCATAAATAAAAAGAGAGAGAGAGATGCACTCAGCTGAGACAGAACAAAAGCTGGAAAAACTTCCGTGCCTGTTCATTTTATTATAGTGTGTCACTCAGGGTGCATACTCTTTTAGCACACTATGCCCCTTCACAGAGAAAAAATATCCTGTAGTATATCAGTCTGACCCTGCCCAATGACAGTCCAGCGCCGAAATACCAGGCAATTCTTCTCTGAACAAGAGAAACAACAACCCCAGACGATCGTTTCGGCCTTCTGTGGGCCTCGTCAGTGAGGTGCAGTCGCATCTCTCTAAGGGCATGTGTGCAAGGAGTCCACGTCTGGTTTCCCCTTTTACTCTTAGGGAGACCCAAGAGCAATTTGCATAAATAAAAAGAGAGAGAGAGATGCACTCAGCTGAGACAGAACAAAAGCTGGAAAAACTTCCGTGCCTGTTCATTTTATTATAGTGTGTCACTCAGGGTGCATACTCTTTTAGCACACTATGCCCCTTCACAGAGAAAAAATATCCTGTAGTATATCAGTCTGACCCTGCCCAATGACAGTCCAGCGCCGAAATACCAGGCAATTCTTCTCTGAACAAGAGAAACAACAACCCCAGACGATCGTTTCGGCCTTCTGTGGGCCTCGTCAGTGAGGTGCAGTCGCATCTCTCTAAGGGCATGTGTGCAAGGAGTCCACGTCTGGTTTCCCCTTTTACTCTTAGGGAGACCCAAGAGCAATTTGCATAAATAAAAAGAGAGAGAGAGATGCACTCAGCTGAGACAGAACAAAAGCTGGAAAAACTTCCGTGCCTGTTCATTTTATTATAGTGTGTCACTCAGGGTGCATACTCTTTTAGCACACTATGCCCCTTCACAGAGAAAAAATATCCTGTAGTATATCAGTCTGACCCTGCCCAATGACAGTCCAGCGCCGAAATACCAGGCAATTCTTCTCTGAACAAGAGAAACAACAACCCCAGACGATCGTTTCGGCCTTCTGTGGGCCTCGTCAGTGAGGTGCAGTCGCATCTCTCTAAGGGCATGTGTGCAAGGAGTCCACGTCTGGTTTCCCCTTTTACTCTTAGGGAGACCCAAGAGCAATTTGCATAAATAAAAAGAGAGAGAGAGATGCACTCAGCTGAGACAGAACAAAAGCTGGAAAAACTTCCGTGCCTGTTCATTTTATTATAGTGTGTCACTCAGGGTGCATACTCTTTTAGCACACTATGCCCCTTCACAGAGAAAAAATATCCTGTAGTATATCAGTCTGACCCTGCCCAATGACAGTCCAGCGCCGAAATACCAGGCAATTCTTCTCTGAACAAGAGAAACAACAACCCCAGACGATCGTTTCGGCCTTCTGTGGGCCTCGTCAGTGAGGTGCAGTCGCATCTCTCTAAGGGCATGTGTGCAAGGAGTCCACATCTGGTTTCCCCTTTTACTCTTAGGGAGACCCAAGAGCAATTTGCATAAATAAAAAGAGAGAGAGAGAGAGAGATGCACTCAGCTGAGACAGAACAAAAGCTGGAAAAACTTCCGTGCCTGTTCATTTTATTATAGTGTGTCACTCAGGGTGCATACTCTTTTAGCACACTATGCCCCTTCACAGAGAAAAAATATCCTGTAGTATATCAGTCTGACCCTGCCCAATGATAGTCCAGCGCCGAAATACCAGGCAATTCTTCTCTGAACAAGAGAAACAACAACCCCAGACGATCGTTTCGGCCTTCTGTGGGCCTCGTCAGTGAGGTGCAGTCACATCTCTCTAAGGGCATGTGTGCAAGGAGTCCACGTCTGGTTTCCCCTTTTACTCTTAGGGAGACCCAAGAGCAATTTGCATAAATAAAAAGAGAGAGAGAGATGCACTCAGCTGAGACAGAACAAAAGCTGGAAAAACTTCCGTGCCTGTTCATTTTATTATAGTGTGTCACTCAGGGTGCATACTCTTTTAGCACACTATGCCCCTTCACAGAGAAAAAATATCCTGTAGTATATCAGTCTGACCCTGCCCAATGACAGTCCAGCGCCGAAATACCAGGCAATTCTTCTCTGAACAAGAGAAACAACAACCCCAGACGATCATCCCTATGGGTGATGGGGGAAACCAGACGTGGACTCCTTGCTCAGTGTGCTTAGAGGAATGTGGCTGCACCTCACTGACGAGGCCCATAGGAGGCCGAAACGATCGTCTGGGGTTGTCATGTTCCTTGTTCAGAGGAGAATTGCCTGGTATTTCGGGGCTGGACTGACCTTACTTGGCGGGATCAGACTGATATACTTCAGGAAAGTTTTCTTCTGTGAAAAGCACACTGGTCTAAAAGAGGCTGCTTCCGGGTGGTAAATCGCCATAGAACAAGCCACTGAGCTGTTGTTCGTTCCTGGTAGAGCGCTTCTCTCTTTGTATGCAAATTATTATGACCCTGGGGAAGTCTCCCTATGGGTGATGGGGGAAACCAGACGTGGACTCCTTGCTCAGTGTGCTTAGAGGAATGTGGCTGCACCTCACTGACGAGGCCCATAGGAGGCCGAAACGATCGTCTGGGGTTGTCATGTTCCTTGTTCAGAGGAGAATTGCCTGGTATTTCGGGGCTGGACTGACCTTACTTGGCGGGATCAGACTGATATACTTCAGGAAAGTTTTCTTCTGTGAAAAGCACACTGGTCTAAAAGAGGCTGCTTCCGGGTGGTAAATCGCCATAGAACAAGCCACTGAGCTGTTGTTCGTTCCTGGTAGAGCGCTTCTCTCTTTGTATGCAAATTATTATGACCCTGGGGAAGTCTCTCTATGGGTGATGGGGGAAACCAGACGTGGACTCCTTGCTCAGTGTGCTTAGAGGAATGTGGCTGCACCTCACTGACGAGGCCCATAGGAGGCCGAAACGATCGTCTGGGGTTGTCATGTTCCTTGTTCAGAGGAGAATTGCCTGGTATTTCGGGGCTGGACTGACCTTACTTGGCGGGATCAGACTGATATACTTCAGGAAAGTTTTCTTCTGTGAAAAGCACACTGGTCAAAAAGAGGCTGCTTCCGGGTGGTAAATCGCCATAGAACAAGCCACTGAGCTGTTGTTCGTTCCTGGTAGAGCGCTTCTCTCTTTGTATGCAAATTATTATGACCCTGGGGAAGTCTCCCTATGGGTGATGGGGGAAACCAGACGTGGACTCCTTGCTCAGTGTGCTTAGAGGAATGTGGCTGCACCTCACTGACGAGGCCCATAGGAGGCCGAAACGATCGTCTGGGGTTGTCATGTTCCTTGTTCAGAGGAGAATTGCCTGGTATTTCGGGGCTGGACTGACCTTACTTGGCGGGATCAGACTGATATACTTCAGGAAAGTTTTCTTCTGTGAAAAGCACACTGGTCTAAAAGAGGCTGCTTCCAGGTGGTAAATCGCCATAGAACAAGCCACTGAGCTGTTGTTCGTTCCTGGTAGAGCGCTTCTCTCTTTGTATGCAAATTATTATGACCCTGGGGAAGTCTCCCTATGGGTGATGGGGGAAACCAGACGTGGACTCCTTGCTCAGTGTGCTTAGAGGAATGTGGCTGCACCTCACTGACGAGGCCCATAGGAGGCCGAAACGATCGTCTGGGGTTGTCATGTTCCTTGTTCAGAGGAGAATTGCCTGGTATTTCGGGGCTGGACTGACCTTACTTGGCGGGATCAGACTGATATACTTCAGGAAAGTTTTCTTCTGTGAAAAGCACACTGGTCTAAAAGAGGCTGCTTCCGGGTGGTAAATCGCCATAGAACAAGCCACTGAGCTGTTGTTCGTTCCTGGTAGAGCGCTTCTCTCTTTGTATGCAAATTATTATGACCCTAGGGAAGTCTCCCTATGGGTGATGGGGGAAACCAGACGTGGACTCCTTGCTCAGTGTGCTTAGAGGAATGTGGCTGCACCTCACTGACGAGGCCCATAGGAGGCCGAAACGATCGTCTGGGGTTGTCATGTTCCTTGTTCAGAGGAGAATTGCCTGGTATTTCGGGGCTGGACTGACCTTACTTGGCGGGATCAGACTGATATACTTCAGGAAAGTTTTCTTCTGTGAAAAGCACACTGGTCTAAAAGAGGCTGCTTCCGGGTGGTAAATCGCCATAGAACAAGCCACTGAGCTGTTGTTCGTTCCTGGTAGAGCGCTTCTCTCTTTGTATGCAAATTATTATGACCCTGGGGAAGTCTCCCTATTGGTGATGGGGGAAACCAGACGTGGACTCCTTGCTCAGTGTGCTTAGAGGAATGTGGCTGCACCTCACTGACGAGGCCCATAGGAGGCCGAAACGATCGTCTGGGGTTGTCATGTTCCTTGTTCAGAGGAGAATTGCCTGGTATTTCGGGGCTGGACTGACCTTACTTGGCGGGATCAGACTGATATACTTCAGGAAAGTTTTCTTCTGTGAAAAGCACACTGGTCTAAAAGAGGCTGCTTCCGGGTGGTAAATCGCCATAGAACAAGCCACTGAGCTGTTGTTCGTTCCTGGTAGAGCGCTTCTCTCTTTGTATGTATATATATATATATATATATATATATATATATATAAAATTCAATATGTTTTTAATATATGATTCATGATATACAGTATATGTATATATATTTTTAATATATATTATTGAATATTTCAGTTTTTTATCTAAACTTGCTAATAAGAGTATTATAAGTAATGGCTTAACATAAATCTGTATTATATAGAGATTTTCCCTCTTCGATCATGTGTGGTGTGGAAATTTGCGAAACAAACTATTTATACAAATGTTCTTTTGGAAACAATATTTTCGTATTTTAATATGGAATAAATTAAACAGGTATTTTTTAACAAATAATTTTATTAATATTTTTTAGAAGTGTTTTGTGATTGTTTTTTTACTGTTTTTAATATTATTATAGATTATAATATGATATAAATCAATGTTTGCATCAACAAGTTATAACGTAAGCAGGCTAATAAGTGCTTAAAACAGAGGATTCTTTTGTGGAATTAAATTGTCCCATTCCAAAGAAGTAACTACTTTCACTAATAAAACTCACAATAAAGGGTTAACAAAAATTTCCTTTAAGTAAAGGAGGAGCTGAGGCACAATGTATCTTGACAAAGGCTCCCAGAGAGCCGACACGCGTTGATCAGCACCTGAGCTCCACAGAAAACAGATGAAAAAACAATTGGGAAATTTAACTGCCTGTTTTTCAACTGTTGAAAGATAACTGACAGAGTGCAGAGTGTTCATCCAGCCGCTCCCATAACCGCAATATCGGCTTCACACATTAAGGTAGAGATTACTGTGTGGAGGTGTTGGGATAGGAGCTGGAAACAACAGATTTAAACAGTGCGTGCACTATACAGACCTGAGAAGCTGATTGGTGAGTAAAGGCTCCTGGTAGCCAAACATCAACAGCTTGTGACTGAGTGAATTACTAAACAGTGATATTCAAACTTCAAGTAAAGAACCCTCTGCCTGATCAGAGATGACAGGTATTGTAAAACCGTATCTTTAAGTGACATTAAGAGGCTTGGATTTTATAAAAACATTGCCTAGGAAAAAAAGGGATCCTTTGCTTTATTTCAATATACTGACTAATTTGTGGATACAAAAAACTGAATTAAAACTTGTGTAAAAGGCACAAAAAGGAGAACTATATTGACCAAATTGTTTCAGATTGAATACACGATTTAAGTACATTTGTATTCATTCGCTGTATCTTCTTCTTTGGTATAATTCTCTGTTTTATATGAGGTATTTGAATATAAAAGCTTGCATACTGAGACTATTTGTATCAACTAAGTCAATTATTATTAATTAAATGTATCAACTGAATTAATTGATTTTAAATCTAGTTGTATTTTTTTTTTTTTTTTTTTTTTAATAGTTTTTATTGAGGGACCAACAATACAAATGCAAAATTCAGTTTGCTCAGTATAACAAAAGTCATAAGTTGATACAGAGATGTACAGTACCATACATAACCTCAAATATAACAATTTGATTTAACGATAAAGTTGAAAGAAAGAAAAAACAAAAAAAAAAGATTTCACGCATAATGGTTAGAGAGCAAACACCAAACCTCCCCCTTTTTTTACCTCTGGAATGGCTGCGGCCACTTTTGGGCCCCCATGCACTTAAAGTACCAAGCGGAGGATTTTTGAAAGCTTTAGGCCACTTTTGGGCCTATATTTAACCTTTTCCTTCACACCGCTACCAGGACCTTGGGTAGGTCCAGAAAACTGGTACAAGAATGGAAGGGGTTCACAACTTTTTAACAAAATATGGACTAATAACAGTGGATACGATGATAACTCATAGAAAGCTAGGAAACACATACAAAAAGGTACAATTGGCTCTTCCACGTTAGGGCCCGGAGAGCCTTCTTTATAATAATATATGGACGAACTATGATAATGGATCTACGGGAGGGGCAAAAGCAACAAAACTCTGCTAACAAATTGAATGTGGAGGATAAATAGTCTATCCCTTACCCCATAGTGGGGGGAGGGGGGAAAGGGGAGGGGGGAATGAGGGATGAGGGGGGGCGAATGAAAGACTAGTAATGGAGTCCCCGTTATCAAACTTAATACCTAGTCTGACCTGTATCCTCTGTGTATGCTCTCATTATTCAAATAACATGTATCCTATGCATATTAGCAGTAATCACAAAAATTGTTAACAACATTACAGTTTTGCTCATCCTGGATGGGAATAACTTAAGCTGCAAAGATGCGTCTTACCTGTCAGTAATACATTGCTGTTTACATAGATCTGCATTTCAATATCAGTACAATGGACAACTAGTACAATATGGCGTATAAGCATTTACACATAAACTTTGTTTCCATTATATGGCCGAACAGTGCTTAATATATTGAGAAAGTTAGGCTCTAATAACAAAGGCATTTCCTCTAAGCCAGTGGTTGGTTAATGTCTAATTGCTCTTTTGATCCCAGAATACTTCACCCAAAGACTAGCTCAATTATTGTCTTGTTCTTACTAATAGGCTCACACTGTAAGTCAGACTATTTAGCATGGGGACACTCATTAACATATGTGTTACTAACAATCAAATTACAATAGGATATGCAATATGACTCACAGCACAACCAGATAACAGCACTTCAAGGCAACATGCATCATGAAACTTGCTCACCAAACATATACAACAATCAAGGAAATAACAAATAGGTGCATAGGGGACTTCATGACCCCCACTGTGCCCCATGACACATTAACCCCCATGATACACCCTAGTTTCAAATTGCTCCCCGCTACTTTAAATCTATGCAATAACATCAAAATGTACTATCTCCAACCAAAGTTCTCTATAATGGGTACATGTCCACCTTGGGGGCTCCCTAGGTTTCTTAATAGTAGATGAAATGTACAGTACATTATTAGGTGCAGGACTTCCTTATGTAACCGGTCTAGAAATCAGAAAACGAAAGTACCTCTGAGAGCAACTGCAAACTGTAGAAATCCTAAACAGGTCTATTACACAGGGAGAGAAAGAGAAACATAAAATGCATTTAACTCAGGCTTTTGAAATCAGCGCAATTGGGGAAAATGAAGTGTCGATAGTCAGCAGTGCCGCAAGGGCAATGTTTACCCCACTCCACACACATCAAAGGAGTCTGTTAACATATAAACATTGTAAATAAGCAAGGTAGTAAACCAAATACACCGTTAATAAGTGCAGAGGGGGAGGGGGGAAATGTAGAAATACTAGGATAGCCCTCGCTATAAAACTGATCAAACCTAGAGTCATATATTCATTGTAGTGTCCATACCATTACAATCCCTCGATACTCCGGCTTAGGAGCCGCCATTAGAGTTCCTGCATGTGTAGCTTGGACCAACTATGGGGTAAGAAGTTTGAGGTGAATAAACAGGAGCAGTTCCAGCGTTCATCTGTAAGCAGCACCAGATGTAGTTACCACTACTCTTTTATGGGTCACCACATCTCAGTTGCGCACATGAGCTGTGTTCATCAGCCAATGCCGGAACGTTTTTGAAGTGCAACTGAGAGGCTGCGCTGCCAATATAGGGAATGACAAAAGGAGGCCCATTCGGCAATAGAGGGGAGCATGTCCGGCGATGCGCGAGCTCTGCAATGCTCTGTGGCAGCTGCATCAATATGCGAGGGGCCATAAGATATTTTCCTCCATGTGTGTGAGCCGTTTATAGCGGCAGAGGGGAGCTCCGTCAAGAGGCTTGTACCTGCCGATACCAATGGCGAGAAGCACGCCTGAGGAGCTGTAGGCACTATGTTGCTCTGTGGCTTCTGTGTTACTCTGCACTCCTCTGCAGCGTTGTCGTGACATGTTCTCGCTTCTCAGACTGTTTCAATGAGAGCATCGAGCCTCTCACACAACTTCTGCCCTTAATCCTCTATCAACTCTCTTAGGCCAGTATAGAGTGTCTGGGTCTCCATGTCGGGCAGCCGATCACTGTAGCGTTCATTAGGCATTATATTGTAGCAGCGGTTTAGACGATTATTAAGCGCTTTTAGGAGCTGAAATAGCTATCCCTTCTAGGCGGCCCAATCTATCAAAATGGCGCTCCAGTGTATGGCGGGTAGCTCTGAGGCAGCTAGTCAGCTCAATATTGTACACACTGTCCCCCAATGTTGATCAGTCTGACCTAAGCTTATCACTGTGTTCTTTCCATTTAGGCACAATGCTATTTTTAGGGTTTCTGTCGTTATTAGGGCTATCTTGGAGTCTGTGTACACGGAGCTCCCTGCTCATGCGACCATCTTAGATGCTGGGCAACTCCGCCCCCCCTAGTTGTATTTTTAATTCCCATATAGAATAGTAAGTGAAATTAAGGCACCGATGTCCGAAAAATATAGGAATAATTGTCAGAATTTTAGAGTGTTTAATAAATATTTTGATGTGTTTATAATTTGTGTGAAGATTTTTTATGCTCAAATTTAAATATTCAAAGGTAGCTTTCCAAAAGAACTTCTCTTAAAGTAAACCTCAGGCACATATGATTGGAAGAAGAAGATATTTCTCTATTTTTCCTTGATTTTTTCCTTGATTTTAAAGTGATTTGATTTTGACTTTTAAAAAAACTTTTGATTCAACATAATATATATTTGTAAGTACATATTTAATAGCAGACAGCTCTTTGAGCGCCTACCATAATCTCCCCTCTTTTTAACTTTTGTTACTGGTTACATTTTTTGGAGAGAAGTGTAACATTAGTGGGTGTGCATAGCGCTGCTGGAACCAGGCTCCTAGACAAACTTTGTTGATTGTTTTCTCCAATATGTTGGGATCACTACTAGACCCCTAAAAGAGCAAATTAGACAGCATCTCCTATCATTGGACGAGAAAGAGGCCAAAACCCTAGTGGCGAAAAACTTTAGAACACATGGCAAGGAGAATAACTATTTCTCATTTTTGGGTATTTAACACATCCATAGGTCAGCTAGAGGAGGCAATAGATTAAATATATTATCCAAAAGAGAAGCATACTGGATAATATTACTTAAGACTAGATTCCCAGATGGGATGAACAAAAGGCTAGATTTAGATTTATTTATTAGATAAAACATCTTTCCTTTTTATTATTAGACTAGTTCTAAAGCCCGTATACATGGGCCATTTTTTGCAGTACAGCGGTCCCACCCCTTGCTCTCTCCCCCCTCTCTTTTGCTCTCTCTTCCCCCCTCTCTTTTGCTTTCTTTCCCCCCTCTCTTTTGCTTTCTCTCCCCCCCTCTCCTTTGCTCTCTCTCTCTCCCCCCCTCTTTTGCTCTCTCTCTCCCCTCTTTTGCTCTCTCTCTCCCCTCTTTGGCTCTCTCCCTCCTTTCTTTTGCTCTCTCTCCCCCCTCTTTTGTTCTCTCCCCCATCTTTTGTTCTCTCCCCCCTCTTTTGTTCTCTCCCCCTCTTTGGCTCTCTCTCCCCCCTCTTTGGCTCTCTCTCCCCCCCTCTTTGGCTCTCTCTCCCCCCTCTTTGGCTCTCTCTCCCCTCTCTTTGGCTCTCTCCCCTATTTGGCTCTCTCTCCTCTTTGGCTCTCTCCCCCCCTCTTTGGCTCCCCCCCCTTTAACTCTCTTTCCTCTTTGGCTCTCTCTCCTCTTTGGCTCTCTCTCTTCTTTGGCTCTCTTTCCTCCTTGGCTCTCTCTCTCTCCCTCTTTGGCTCTCTCCCCCCCTTTGGCTCTCTCTCTCCCCCCTCTTTGGCTCTCTCCCCCCCCTCTTTGGCTCTCCCCCCCTTTGGCTCTCTCCCCCCTTTGGCTCTCCCCCCCTTTTGGCTCTCTCCCCCCCCCCTCTTTGGCTCTCTCTCCCCCCTCTTTGGCTCTCTCCCCTCTTTTGCTATCTCTCCTCTTTGGCTCTCTTTCCTCTTTGGCTCTCCCCCCCTTTTGCTCTCCCCCCCCCTTTGGCTCTCTCCCTCCCCCTTTGGCTCTCTCCACCCCCTCTTTTGCTCTCCCCCCCCCCCCTCTTTGGCTCTCTCTCCCCCCTCTTTGGCTCTCTCCCCTATTTGGCTCTCTCTCCTCTTTGGCTCTCTCCCCCCCTTTGGCTCCCCCCTCTTTGGTTCTCTCCCCCCCCTTTGGTTCTCTCCCCCCCCTCTTTGGCTCTCTCCCCCCCTCTTTGGCTTTCTCTCCCCCCTCTTTGGCTCTCCTCCCCTCTTTGGCTCTCTCCTCCCCCCTCTTTGGCTCTCTCTCCCCCCTCTTTGTTTCTCTCTCCCCCCTCTTTGGCTCTCTCTCCTCTTTGGCTCTCTTTCCTCTTTGGCTCTCTCTCTCCCCCGTATTTGGCTCTTCCCCCCCCTTTGGCTCTCCCCCCCCTTTGGCTCTCCCCCCCTTTGGCTCTCTCCCCCCCTCTTTGGCTCTCCCCCCCTTGGCTCTTTCCCCCCCTTTGGCTCTCCCCCCCCTTTGGCTCTCTCCCCCCCCCCCCTCTTTGGCTCTCTCCCCCGCATTGATGAATCTCACTCCTTACTCTATCCTCCATATATCCACATATCTATTCACATACATACAGCTTAGCATTCTTAGGGTTAATGGAGGCCTAGTGAGTGTGATTTTACCATAAATATTAGATTGGCTATTTGAGCCTTTATAATGCAAAGCAACACCTAGAATCAATCACCTCTGATGAAGCGCAGGTACGCCAGCGCGAAACATGTCAGGTGTTCCTATCTGTGATTTTCCCTGACTGTGGTTGAAAAAAATCGAACTTTCTAGGCATTTGCTTATTCTTTCTTGTGTACTAATATATATATATATATATATATATATATACACTGTATATACATATATATATATATATATATATATATATATATATATGTCTGGCGTTCCTTCTTGTTTAAGACGTGTTGCACATTTTTTTTAATTTTATTTTATTCTAAGTCCAAAAATCATGTTTTCAATACCGACTGGTAACAGTTATAGAAATATGACAAGATTGGTAAAAGTTATTTATTTATTTATTTATTAGATTTCACAGTAGACTTTTTTAGCTTTTAATTAAAAAATATTCGGCTAGATTACAAGTTTGGCGTTAGGCTTAAAAAGCAGAGTTGGCCGGTCCTAACGCTGCTTTTTAATGCCCGCTGGTATTACGAGTCTTGTAGGTACAGGTGTACCGCTCACTTTTTTGGCCAGACTTGGAAATACCGCAAATCCACTTACGTCAATTGCGTATCCTCTGTTTTCAATGGGACTTTCATAGTGCCGGTTTACGAGTCTGAAATAAAAGTGAGCGGTACACCCTCTCCTGTCAAGACTGGTACCGCATTTAAAAGTCAGTAGTTAGGAGTTTTACACTACAACGCCGTAGCATAAAACTCTTAACTATTAACCCCTAAACCGAGGCCCTACCACATCGCAAACACTAAAATAAAATTTTTAACCCCTAATCTGCCAAACTGGACATCGCCGCCACTATAATAAATATATTAACCCCTAAATCGCCACACTCCCGCATCGCAAACACTAGTTAAATATTATTAACCCCTAATCTGCTGTCCCTAACATCGCTGACACCTACCTACATTTATTAACCCCTAATCTGCCGCCCACAACGTCACCGCCACTATATTAAAGTTATTAACCCCTAAATCTAAGTCTAACCCTAACCCTAACACCCCCTTACTTAAATATAATTTAAATAAATCTAAATAAAATTACTATTATTACCTAAATAATTCCTATTTAAAACTAAATACTTACCTATAAAATAAACCCTAAGCTAGCTACAATATAACTATTAGTTACATTGTAGCTAGCTTAGGGTTTATTTTTATTTTGAAGGCAAGTTTGTATTTATTTTAACTAGGTAGAATAGTAATTAAATAGTAATTAACTATTTAATAACTACCTAGTTAAAATAAAAGGGCCTTTTGCGGGGCATTGCCCGAAAGTAATCAGCTGTTTTACCTGTAAAAAAAAGTACAAATCCGTACAACATTAAAATCCACCACCCACACAACCAACCCTACTCTAAAACCCACCCAATACCCCCTTAAAAAAACCTAATACTAACCCCTTGAAGATCACCTTACCGGGAGAAGTCTTCATCCAACCGGGCCGAAGTCCTCAACGAAGCCGGGAGAAGTCTTCATCCATGCTGGGCGAAGTGGTCCTCAAGACGGGCAGAAGTCTTCATCCAGACGGCATCTTCTATCTTCATCGATCCGGCGCGGAGCGGGTCCATCTTCAAGATATCCGGCGCAGAGCATCCTCTTCCATCGAAGAGGCATAAACAGGGTTTAAGAAGTGTAGGTAGGTTGCGGAAACATTGGGGGTGGCAGATTTGGGGTTAATAAATATAATGTAGGTGTTGGCGATGTTGGGGGCAGCAGATTAGGGGTTCATAAGTATAATGTAGGTGGCGGCGGTGTCCGGAGCTGCAGATTAGGGGTTAATCAATATAATGTAGGTGTTGGCGATGTTGGGGGCGTCAGATTAGGACTTAATAAGTGTAAGATTAGGGGTGTTTAGACTTGGGGTTCATGTTAGGGTGTTAGGTGTAGACATAAATGTATTTTCCCCATAGGAATCAATGGGGCTGCGTTAGGAGCTAAACGCTGCTTTTTTGCAGGTGTTAGGTTTTTTCAGCTGGCTCTCCCCCATTGATTCCTATGGGGAAATCGTGCACGAGCACGTTCATCCAGCTCACCGCTAACGTAAGCTGCGCTGGTATTGAGGTGAGATGTGGAGCAAAATTTTGCTCTACGATCACTTTTTTGCGGTTAATGCCGGGTTTGTAAAAACCCGTAATACCAGCGCTGTCTGTAAGTGAGCGGTGAGCATAAACTGCTCGTTAGCACCACATAGCCTCTAACGCCAAACTCGTATTCTAGCCGATTGTTTTTTAAATGCTGAGTTCAGCAAAGACAAACCCCGTTCTGTAAAGTAGGAATGTCAATTTTTGTTGAATATGTAGCAGCTATATTCTTTAAATTTAGCAAATCTTGTAACAAAGTGCTTTTATAATTTACAGTGTGTGAATTGTTACAGTCCTGTTATTGAAGATACAATAAGTTGTGGCCACTTTTTTATGAGAAAATAATGTCCTACATTATTCTTCTTGATTGAATATGAAGAATTCTTAAAATTATAAAACATGCTGACAATATTGTCCAAATTTGAAAACGTAATATCATCACAAATATTAGAAAGACGGTGATCAAATCATAGTGTTTGGTCATCATAGTATGTTTTATTGGGGTCTGGAACACTCAGCCTGACATGTAGGTTCTTACTGTATCCTTTCCCCATCAGTGTCACAAACTAATATTTGAAATTAAAATGTTATATATTGGTATATGATCAAGTTAGTTCAGTTTGAAGAATGCCCACCAAGCATTTTTTGTTTTATTTTTAATTCCTTTGCATATGAATTTAAGTTGATTTCTATGGACATGTATGTGCAGGTTGGGTTGCTTGCCTTTTAATGTCTGGGCCTATTTCTTTTGCGGTCCCTAAACATAGTTATGGCTGCCATAGTTTTAAAGGACATTAAAATGCTTGGTAGTACCTTGGATACTATTCACCATATTATTGTATTTTGTCCTGCAGCTCTCTTCAGAACTGTTCTCCTTTTTCTTTAAAGGGATAGTAAACACCAAAAATGTTATTGTTTAAAAAGATAGATAATCCCTTTATTTACCATTCCCCAGTCTTGCATTACAAACACTGTTATAGAAATATGCTTTTTACCTCTGTATTTACCTTGTATTTAAGCTTCTGCAGACTGCCTCCTTATCTCAAATCTTTTGACAGACTTGCATTTCAGGCAATTAGTGCAGACTCTTAAATAACTTCACGTGCACGAGCACTGTATTATTTATATGAAACACATGAACTAACGCCCTCTAGATGTGAAAAACTGTCAAATGCATTTAGATGAGAGGCGGCCTTCAAGTGCTTAGAAATTAGCATATGAGCCCACCTAGGTTTAGCTTTCAACTAGGAAGGAATAACAATAGAACAAAGCAAATTTGATGCTAAAAGTAAATTAGAAAGTTGTTTAAAACAGCATGCCCTATCATGAAAGTTTAATTTGGACTTTACTATCCCTTTAACGTGCACAATACAGTGCAGGAGTATGTTTTTCTAGTGGCTCCATTACTCTATATTATTCCTGAGGGCTTTTTTTTGTTTTGTTATGTGACTTTTATATTGTGCAACAACATGTAAAAATATAAAGCATCTTTTAACTGTGCAAGCTGTCAGGCACAGATGTCACAAAGCCAGTAATGTTACTGATCTATGAAAGCGCACAACTTCTGTCACAGGATGCAACAATGGGCCCCAATTATCAAATGCCGTGCGAACAAGGTTCTCAACTTGAGAAGCTGTCTGCATAGCTTTGTGGTGAATAAGAAACTGACCCTGTTCGGCCTGTCAATCACCCTAAGCAAACATGTTCTGATGATCACTGCTTCTTACATTGCGGGAAGCAGGCTCGCATGTGTGAACCTGCTCTACAAGGGCTCAAATCAGCTTACATGGAGCACAAATATATATTTCTTTACCAACTTGCTTCTGTAATTGGTTAAAATAAGAAAATAGTTCTGAAGAGATAAAGGAAGATGAGGAAAAACAATAGCATGGTGGGTAGTAACCCTGCAACTGTGGTTTATTGTCCCTTTGAAACAAGAATTCTTTGTGAAATGCAGTTTTTCAAAATTTTATAACTTGCTTAAAGGGACTGTCTACTTGAACATTGAAGTTGTATAAAATGATAGATAATCCCTTTATTACCCATTTCCCGCTTTTGCATAACCAACACCTCTAGGCCTCTGCAGACTGCCCCTTATCTAAATACTTTCTTTAAGCTTTTTACAATCTTGCAGCCAATTAGTGCTGGTTCTTGTAAACCCGTTATTATTCTCCACAGGAATGAGCACAATGTTATGTATATGGTGCAAATAAACTAGCACTGACTGACTGTAGTGCAGGATTGTAAAAAGCTAAGATAAGGGGAAACCTGCAGGGGTTTAGAAACAGGCAATATTCGAGATTATAAAGTATATTAATATAACAATCTTGGTTATGCAGAGCTGGGGAGTGGGTAGTAAAGGTATTATCTATCTTTTTAAGCAATAAATAATTAAGTAGGTGACCCCTTTAATTAAATTGTCTGACAAGTGTAGTGTACTTCAGAATATGTTCAGTTATATAATATTTTGCCCCAAAATAAAAATTTGCCATTGTCTTCACCATAAAGTCTAGTTCTAGTTCTGGACTAAATGTATACATAGTTTGTCAAATTGAGGAAGTGTGAAGTTGACTAGCCTACAGAAAACTGTTCCTTATTTTAAAAATCCTTGTGATATCTAAAATATTTTTTTTCAATTTCTTATAGAACATATGGGGGCATATGTATCAAGCTCCGAATGGAGCTTGATGCCCCGTGTTTACAGCAGTTATGAAGCAGCGGTCACAAAGACCGCTGCTCCATAACCTGTCCGCCTGCTCTTAGCAGGCGGACAGACATTGCCGGAAATCAACCCGATCGAGTACGATCGGGTTGATTGACACCCCCTGCTGGCGGCCTATTGGCCGCGAGTCTGCAGGGGGCGGCGTTGCACCAGCAGCTCTTGTGAGCTGCTGGTGCAATGCTCAATACGGCGAGCGTATTGTTTGCCGTATTCAGTGAGGTCTGGAGGACCTGATCCGCACTGTCGGATCAGGTCCGACAGACCTTCATAACTAGAGGCCATAGGATTAAGCTTCTTTTCATAAACCCAATCACAATCTGAAAATAAGTTAATGCTTGCATATAAATAATATTAAATAATACATACATATGTATTATTAAAACATTAGATCATATATAGAATGCAAAAAAACCCAAAAAAAGCAATATGGAATCTATTGTAACAAATAGATGTTACCGGTAAATAAAATTATATGTATGTCAGAAAATTAGATAAAATGCTGTAATTTTAATGTTACTGCTTGAGAAATGATACTTACCTTGAACCATTTTAACATTGGAGAAATCTTTTTCATTTTGATTCTTTTTTATTATTTATACAATTATAACATTTTCCTTTTTTTGCAGAATACTTAAAGCTAATTGAGAAACATAAAAATGTTCTTCTTCGTCGGAATGATTGTTTGAAGTATTATAATTGCAGACATGGAGAAAAATTCTATTTTTCAGATCATTTTGTAAATCTTCTCCTTGTTAATGGACATTACAGCCTTGAAATTAAGAAAAATGAATTGCTGACATTTGGTCAGCAACGCATACATCTTCAGAATAAAAAAGGAGAAAAGTTTGACATCAACATTAAACAGCTGTTCCAAAAGCTCAGTGATAGACGAGTTCCTAAGAAAATTCTTGTGAGTGGCGTTGCTGGAATTGGGAAAACAGTCTTTGTCCAAAAAATCCTTTATGATTTTGCCAAAACAAAAGCATTTGACAACTTTGAATTTGCTATAAATTTTACGTTCAGAGACCTCAATTTAATAAGTAAGAGGACTACACTAAGAGAAATCATTCTTAAAAAAAATGGACATTTATCTCAAAGATTGGATGACATTTTTCAAAACAGTGAAAAGCTTCTCCTTATTTTAGATGGTTTTGATGAATTTAAATTCTACAACCAGATAGATTTAGACGACTATGTGTTTGAGCCAGATGAAGAAGCAGAGTTATGTCAAATAGTGGGCAGCTTAATTAAGGGTGAACTCCTGCC
Source organism: Bombina bombina (assembly GCF_027579735.1). NCBI lineage: Eukaryota > Metazoa > Chordata > Amphibia > Anura > Bombinatoridae > Bombina > Bombina bombina. The sequence continues at coordinate 975,129,207 of NC_069500.1, read as the reverse complement.
GGAAGCCACCATTTTAGTAACCAGCAGACCTACAGTGATTAACCATATCCCAGTTGATTGCATTGAGCGCTTTGTTGTAATTACAGGATTCTCTGTCACTGAGATAGAAGACTATTTCCAAAAGTTTTATGGGAAAATTACAACAGGAAGTGAAACATTTAGGTTTGTTAAGGAGAACCATTTCCTATTCACTTTATGCTACATCCCTGCTTTTTGTTGGATTGTTTGCAGTGTTCTTAAAGAAAATTCTACTTATCATATTGGCCAGCCAAAAACAATGACTGATATATATTGCCATTACCTTGTAGTTCTACTAAAATATCACACACATCAAGCAGTTAGCATTGATAATGATTCTGAAGATTCCTCCACACTTAAAGCGATTATTGGCTTGGGCCAACTTGCATACCAATCACTTTTACAACATGAAACTCTCTTTTATGAGCATGACCTGGAAATGTACCACAAACTGCCAAGCAATATTATAAACAGTTTTCTTGATAAGATGTGTGTCCAGGAACTGGAATATACAGAACACATTCTTTCATTTACCCATTTTACCATTCAGGAATTTTTTGCAGCTTTCTATTATGCACATGAAGCAAATTTAGTGGATGATATTATGGATTTGGAAGTCCAGAGGAGATTGGACATTGGTTCTGGATACTTGGATTTATTTCAGAGGTTCCTTTCAGGATTACTTTCAGCCAGAAACCAGAATATATTATTGAAACACTTGAAACTGAGTGAAAGTCAGAAAACAGAAAGTTATATATCATGGTTGATTAAATCCATTATTAATCACTGTGAAAATGGGTCCTATATTCTTAACCTGCTGCACTGTTTCTTTGAACAGCAGAGGGATTGTTTGGCAAATGGAATAATCCCATCAGTATTACGTCTTAACCTGAGCGACAATATTTTCTCACCAATAGACTGTGATGTGCTAATCTACTTCTTAAGTCTTGTTCACCTAGAAATTGATGAGCTTGACCTGACAGCGACGCATGTAAATGCTGAATACCTAAAGCAGCTTGAACCCTATATTCTTCACTGCAGACGATTATGGTTAGTAATCACATAATGCCTTTTAAATATATTTCTACCAAAACAGGGTCCCCTCTGGTCCCCTCTGGTCCCCTATTGTTTTTTTCTTTGACTCTTATCAGCACTGAGCAGAGAACAAACTTTAGGAATCCGTTGCCAAAAAAAAATCAGATCCACACATCTCATAAGCATGTACATTTGTATTTGTATAAGTTTCTAAATTTGAGGTGTATGTACAGTAAATTAAATGTATTAAATAGTAAATAACTACACCATATTTTAACTAAAATGTGAGTATAACAAAATGTTATTTTGAAGTGATATAATTTTCCAATCCCACCATTAGTGACTGACTCTTGATACAAACAGATCCTAGGGTGAGATCATTTGCAAGTCTTTACAAATAGTGACAGAGCTGAAGCACAGCAACAAAATAATCCTGATCTCCCCGAGAATGAGTAATTATATAGCAATAAACATCCCTCAATGACTGTTTACCCTGTAATGGAAGCAAAACAAACAAACAAACAAACAATTGGCAATCTATAAAAATATTACACCTATACAATTCACCTAACACTGACTGTGCATGTTTATATTTTACCTTTTAGGCTTGGTGAAAATAATTTGGATATAGAAGCAATTAGGATCATCTCCAATCTACTATCAACTCCAGACACCAAGATTGAGCAACTGGGGTAGGAAATATATTATTATTATTCCAGATATCATGTCTAACATGCCTTTTATATTATTTTTTCATGCCATAAAGGCAGTTCAATAGAAATAAAAACTCAATGCTCAGATTATTGCTGATCACTTGACACAAGTAGGAAAAACACGTCTTCCTCAAACTCATCCCTCCTACCAGTCCCTTATATTAATTACACTCTCTGTTACCTTTTCCTTGAAACAGAGGAAGAAGTCTTAATACTCCTATCAGCTGCTGCTCTCACAACCTGCACCCTTGAGACTATTCCTTCACAACTTCTTCCCTCTCTCCCTGCTTCTTTAACCCTGCCCTTATTCACCTTTTTAACCAGACCTCGTTACTGGCACATTTCATGATACATTCAAACGTGTGTCAATCACACCAATCCTAAAAAAAAACTCACCTACCCCTTCTAACTTTCGACCAGTCTCCTTACTTCCCTTTGCCTCTAAATTATTAGAACAACTAGTCTATAATCACCTAGCTCAATTTCTCTCAAATAACTCCTTTCTCAATCTTTTCTTTCTGCCCTTAACTTTCAAATAGAGGTCAACCAATATGGTTGATAAATGAACATAAAAAAATTGAAAACCAGGTTGCAAGTAATGAGATTGTGGCAGATGGGTACAAAAAAGATTGGAATAGTAGATTGGTGTCACAGACAGGAAGGTGTTACTAGCAGTAAGTAAGTATGTATTTAATGGCCAGCAGGACACAGTGTGGAGGTAAAGACTAGAAGGAATCAATATGCAGGTAATGGCTATCAGGACTCAGTGTGTAGGTATTGGCCAGTTGAATATGATATACAATGTAAGGCCAGACAGGTTACAGTAAAGAGCATGAAGGGACCTACTGTATGTGTTGTTCGTAAGTAGGGTAAGCAGCATTTCAGAATAGTGTCACAGTGCTGGACAAAGGACAGCACACCAATAGTTAAACAGAGATGTCTGCATTCTAGTAGAGGACAAGAAAATTGTTGGTTTCCACTGGGGCGCCTTGAAAAGATGATGACAATTTATGGATTAATTAGATGAGCTGGTTTAGAAGTGTGAAATTACAGCAGTTAAAGGTTTAAAAGCCTGCAAACATTTGAGATGGCATTGTTGAGTGTATACTTTTATATTAGCTGTGTTTTAATTGTGCAGCTTGATAATGGTTGCTCAGAGGCAGACATGAGCATATCCATCCGATAAGCCTATTACCTTGTTAAAGAGACAGTCTACTGCAGAATTGTTATTGGTTAAAAAGATAGAGAATCACTTTATTACCCATTCCCCAGTTTTGCATAACTAACACAGTTATATTAGTATAATTTTTACCTCTGTGATTACCTTGTATCTATGCCTCTGCAGACTGCCCCCTTATTCCAGTTCTTTTGACAGACTTGCATTTTAGCCAATCATTGCCCTTGTATAAGTAATTCTATAACCACGTGAGCACAATGTTATCTATATGGCACACATGAGACTAGCACCCTCTAGCTGTGAAAAGCTGTCAAATTCATTCAAATAAGAGGCGGCCTTCAAGGGCTTAAAACTTAGCATATGAGCCAACATAGGTTTAGCCTTTAACAAAGAATACCATTAGAACAAAGCAAATTTGATGATAAAAGTAAAGTTGAAAGCTGTTTAAAATTACATGCCCTATCTGAATCATTAACGTTTCATTTTGATTATTTTAATAAGCCATTGTTAAGCATATTTTTTTTAAAATCATTACAATATTACATAATAAAAGTAAAAACAAATTAAGGGGCAGATTACGAGTGGAGCACTAACAGTTATGCGCTAGAGGAAAGGGGTTTATCTTGGATGTTTGCGCACGTCGGGTTTATCACTCGTATTACAAGTTGAAAAAAAAACACGCAATCCCTTGAGCGCAATTGTAGTTAACGAGCGTTGGGATAGTGCGTCCTCAGAGCTCTGGTTAACTGGTTATTGTCACAAAGCACATCAAAATACATTACAATGTACAGTTACACTCATAATAACACTATCTGATACAAATCATTTAAAAAAAAAATATTGCACAAACAGTTATAAGGGCTAAGATATGAGGTCTCCGGTGTTAGAAAGAAAAAAAGGCAGCCAAAGGACTTTAACATAGACATACATTCATCATATAGTGCCAACTAAAAGCGTGAGTTTCTCATTTGGGATTTTTTACACTGTTGTTATATATTTGCCACACAATTGGCACTATGCGGCACCCTTTATGCTTTTCATTTTATAATAAAGTTTGCTGTATACAATATATATATATATATATATATATATATATATATATATATATAGTATTGTGCAAAAGTCTCAGGCAACCAATAGATTTGTTGTTTTAGCAATGGTATAATGACCATATATAATTATTTCTCAGTCTCTTTATTAGAATACAACCAGAAAATACAGGATATTTGTATGCAGTATTAAAAACCAGAAATAAAAACAGAAAAAACAGCTTCTATAGGCTAAAGTGGCAAGTATTTAGGGTGACCTCCCCTTACACTTGAGCAATAGCAGGAACCTAAATGGAATGGAATCCTAATTAATGTCATTGCTAAAACCTTTTATTTGTCCTATTATTTCATGTCAAAATGGCTGCTGTGAAAAAGGTCTATTACACCAGGTTTGTGCAAGACATGCTTAAGCATTACATACACATGTGGTATGAGTTTAATTCATTGGTAGCTTGCTAATAAGCCCAACTTTCAATCACATCATTCCATTCAAAATGCAAAAGATCACAGATTTTGACAGCCATTAAATCATACTTTTGCATCAGCCACTCTCAAATGGAAATCAGCAAACAAACTGGATACTCAAGATGTGGTATTCAAGCTGTTATAAATACATTTGAAGAATCAGGAAAGGTCAAGGACAAAAAGTTTGACATTTTTGTGTCCAATAATCCAATATTGGATAAGAAGAGATGAAGAGAGATGGAAGCATGAGTGCTTGTGGCTTTCAGTGAAACATGGAGGAGGGTCTGTCCTGGTTTGGGGCTGCATTTCTGACAGTGGTGTTGGCGATATTGTCTGAATTGATGGGATCATGAATACTTAAAGGTACAGACAGGTTTTAATTCATCATGCCATTCCTTCTGGAGAGCATATGATTTGAAATGGTTTTATTTTTCAGCATGAGAACGATCCCAAGCACACTGTTAATGCAGTGAAATCATAGCTGATAAAACACTGACAGTCATGGACTGGCCTCCACAGAGTCCAGACTTGAATATTATAGAGTCAGTATGGGATCACCTGGACAGAGAAAGAAATAAAAGACAACTCTGGGAAGTGCTGAAAGAAGCCTGCCATAATATACCAGAAGATTACTTAAAGTGAATGTAAATTTAGATGATAAAATGCCCGGTTTTTAAAAATCTGATTAAAAACAGGGGCACTTTAATGCATCAAAATTTACATTTCACTTGTGTTGTGAAAATCCTTACCTTTTAATCTTGACAGCCGCTGCATTGCTTCCCCCGCCCATCGCAAAGCCTCTTACTGGGTCTAAAATTAGGAATCTGGCTTCCTCCAATCACAGCGTTGAATCAGACACTGATTCCCCTGGGGGGGGGGGGGGTGGGAAGCCGTGATTAGAGGATGACCAATCCGTCATTTCTGACGTATGAAGAGGCTTGCGACGACGGGGTGAATCGCTGGAGAAGCTGTCAAGAATAAAAGGTAAGTATTTTCACAACACAAGTGAAATGTAAATTTTGATGAATTAAAGTGCCCTTGTTTTTAATCAGATTTTTATCATTTAAATTTACATTCACTTTAAGAAAACTTTAGGACAGTCTCCCCAAAAGAGTTCAAAATGTGCTTAATGGCGAGGGAGGTCACACTAAATACTGACTTTGCCTGAAGAAGCCATTTTGTTCTGAAAATGTTGTTTTTTTATATTTTGTGTACATATTTCCTGCATTTTCTGTTTGTATCTTAACAGACCGAAAAATGAATATGAATGGTCATTAAAATTGTGCTAAAACAACAAATCTAATGGTGGCCTAAGACTTTTGCACAGTAATGTGTGTGTGTATGTATGTGTATGTATGTGTATGAGAGTTACATGGAGTGGAAGAAAAAATAAATAGAAGTGAATTATGAACATAAGTACTAATAGCTCAGTTTAATATATTAGTAACTCACAAGTGGAGAGGTAAGTTTTTATTACTCATAAGAGATAACTGTGCTCAAGATTAGTGCTCCCTGTTTAGCGATGGTATTACAAGAGCAAAATGCTCAGGTGCGCTAAATTCTGGACTTGGAATATTGTTACCGCGCTAACTCCCTCTCCCCATAGACTTCTATGGGTGCACTAAAGAAAGACTTTTCATTTTAGCGCTAGACCAACTGCGCTAAAGCCGAAGGTGTGTTAGGAATACTTCACGTTCCTACGTTCTTCACTACTTCACGTTCTTTTTATTTTAAAATATATATTTCTAACTATATATGATTTTTTTGAAATATAGATGTATATCTATATATCTATATGAATAAACACATAAATACACATGAATACACATCTATGTATACACACCACCACCAAAAAGATTATGACTCACTGAAGGCTCCGATGATGGTTAGCATTTTTTAGCAAGTATTTTAAATTAAGGTATGTACATCGCTTTTTTTTTTTTTTTTTTTTTAGACATAATGCTATTGCACACGTAATAGACTACAGTATATTGTAAATATAGTTTTTATATGCACTGGAAAACAAAACATTTGTGTAACTCACTTTATTGCTATATTCACTTTTTTGCGGCCGTTTGGAACCGAACCCGCAATATCTCTATATCTTGTAACATCTGGTATATATAATTATTTTCCCAGCCATTAACTATTAACATATTTAAATTATGGCATAGACTGTTTATATCAGAACACAGGACTTTGCAGCATAGGGGTAACCTCACCTCTTTACATTGGGATTTTTACTTAGGGAAAAACAATAACCATAGAAAATAAACAATGATAGTGAATAAAGTTCATAAGTCCAAAAGACCCATGCAAATTTATATGTTGTTTAAACTTTACAACCACAGAATGGTTAACACCCACTACAAACTACTATTTATCCACTTTCTTTAGTGTTTAAAATACCCAAAGTTAATATGAGTATACAGTAATATGGTCCCAAATAATTTTGGACTAATTAGCACATTGGTAAACGCAACTATCCTGGTTCTTTACGCAAAGTTTAGGGATATTAATGAAATTAATGCCTATTTTTTGTTTAAACCCCTGGGATTCCCTTCCCCTGTTCTTAGATCCCCTTCTGTCAAACCCATTGTGTTATGCCATATTAAGCTACTGTCTTTATTGCTTATTCTAAGACTATCATTTCTACGTACATAACCGAAATGATCTTGAGTGTTAAAGTGTGCTAGTCATATTACTATGGTAATGGTTGTTTTCAAACATGTATGACATTGATTATAATTTTAGTTGACAACTAATGTGTTAATAAGACTAATTAATGTACAGACCAATAGGAGACTATGTATCCCTTTAAAACGGTGTGTTTTTAACCTCACTGTTATCAGCTAGGAGTACGGCTACCTGCCGAAAGGCGTCAGCTGTTTAGCTTATCTCCTTTGACATGTTGTGAACACTGTCAATGTGTGTATATGATATTACTACATCGTTTTAATTTGCTACAATAAAGGATCTTTGTACCGCTTGCTGCTCCCATCCGCTGTGTGTTAATTCTGCATCTGAAGAACATAGGAATTTCAAGTATTTCTATTAAAACATTAAAATTTATTAAAAATTACATTGCATATTTCAAGGTATTTGACTGGGAAGGGCTCAAAGTGTATATACAGTATACAAGTTTTAAGCCCTTCCCAGTCAAACACTTTCCCATCTACAATATCCCTTTTAACCCTTTTAAAACATTTTCAATATAAAATTTATATTTTTAATAAAAATATGTATGTATGAGTGTAATACTTTATTTTAATTGGTTTTGCACTGGTTCTTTAAAAGTAAAACTCTTATTTTGTGCAGCTAATAACATAAATAAATTGCCACTACAAGTAAAGAAGAAAGACAATCAACAGAAAAAATAGAAAAAATAGTCAGCGCACAAAAATGATGACAGAAAAGTATGTCTCTCAGCACTAATTCTAAATCAAAACATAAAAGTTTAGAATGTGGATTTCATTTTTTGCGATCAAGATATGTGAGTCGGTGATCTTTTATATGACACCCTCAATTTATTTGTCTCTCAATATAATTAAAGAGAAGCTGAACCTCTGAAGAAGCCGATTGGTCGATGAAACGCACCAGAACACACCCACTTGATATTGCCTTGAACTACTCATTTATACGCTGGACGCCACTTTGCTACAGGATTTCAAGTCACAGATTAATTTCTTTCTAATTAAAGTGTGTACTGAGCTGAACGCAGGATTACCGGTAATGTAAGAAAATAGCAGTACTGCTTGTCATAAATTATTTTAGTTCATCTTTTGGTTTCTGAGATGTTTAAGTTTCAAATACATTAACACTGTCCACTTTTTTTTTAATAAATTGATATATTTTTTTAAATAATAAAAGGTTTTCACTCATTAGTTTTTTCTTTTCTCTTTAATATAATTATACTGAGAGATAAATAAATTGAGGGTGTTAGAATTAGTGCTGAGCATTGTATTTGATATATTGTTATCATTTTTGTGCGCTGACTATTTTTCCTACTTTTATCTTAATCTTACATTTTACTTCAGGTCTCAGGTCGCACTAATTTTTCTAGCGCTATTTGGGCTTTTGCTTGAGTGCAGCCCATAACTTTCAACCTATAAGATCAGCGATATTTAGCGTGGTCGCTATATCCATTGACAGTAATGGTCATCCTTCTTTGGCAAATTTATTTTACCATAGACTTGTAATATCATTTTTCATTCAAATTTTAGCAAACCCCATAGATATTACTATAGCGCCCCACCTGTAATCTGGGCCATTTTCACGTATATTCTATTCTAGTTTAATCGATTAACATTTTGCTTCTAAAAAACAAATCAGAGGGAAGGATGATGGTAGGTTAGTGATTTCACTGGTTGGAAAACATCCCTTTATGTAAATAAATTCTGAAGACGTTTCTCCTGTGTTTGCTAAATTTGGTGAGCTACGGTAAAGACATTGAAAAAGAACATTTAAAAATACATGTTACTTGTTTTTAGTATGTGTTCATGAATTATATTTCAAATTGGTCAGTAATTAAAGGGACAGTAAGCAATTTGAAATCTGTATATAAAATATTTAGTTATGCTTATTAAAACCACTTTCCAATCTATCTTTATTATTTATTTTGCACTCTTTTTATGTAATTTAGTTCTAAAAATTAAGCAATTTCTAATTCCCAGAATTTAAACTGCACCCTGCTGACTTTTCAAGGCTATCTCTGCTAGATATATCTCCCTAATTGGCTTTAACTGATAATAGATGCAAAGCAACTTACTTAAAGGGGCGGTATACACCAATTTTTATTTAACTGCATGTAATAGACACTAAAGAATAATATGCATAGATACTGATATAAAAATTCAGTGTAAAACCTTTTAAAAACATACTTAGAAGCTCAGAATTGAACACTGTTAATGAGATAAGCCTGGGACACCCCCTGAAAGAGGCTGATAGCAGAACCTCCCCCATCCCCCTACCCTGCATAAGAAAAGACCTATTATACAAACAGAATCAGTCTGAAGTCAGTATACATCAGTATACTTTTAAAACTTTGGGGCTTGGTTAGGAGTCTGAAAATCAGCACAATTTAAAAATAAGCAAAACTATACAATTGTACAAAAACACACCCAGATTGTCTATATAAATGGATTATCTGCAAAGCATTTATGCAAAGAAAAATCTAGTGTATAGTGTCCCTTTAATACTAACATTATGACTGTGACTAGGCTTGTTGTCTGCTGACTAAAGCCCATATAAGCTCCTCTAAAAAAAGACAAATGGTGGTTGGAGTTTGGATATTGATAAATAATTGCAGTAAAAAGTATGTTAACCCCTTCATGCCGGGTGCAAGTGCTTACATCAGAATGTGGTTCTGATGTAAACACTTGCTGTAAAAATGAAACCATGAAACATTTTGGGCCAGATTACGGGTGGAGCAGAATTTAACGCTAGAAGTAAGCTTTTTGCACTTCTTGGGTAGTGCTCATTTTACAAGTTTAAAGTAAATATCCTATAATATAAAAGGCCAAGTGTGTTTGTCCGAAGCTGTCATGCGCAGTAGAGACAGCATGAGGACAAACACACCTGGCCTTTTTGAGTCCCTAGCTGATCTGCGGCAGAAGTGGGCATGGCCGGATGTGAGCGGGGGTGTGGTCGGTGTGAAGGGGGTGTGGTCGGATGTGAAGGGGGCGTGTTTGGTGTGAAGGGGGCGTGGTCGGGCATGAAGGGGGCGTGACCGGGCACAGTCGCGGGAGAGAGAGGAGGGGAGAGAGAGGAGGGGGGATAGAGAGAGGGGGGATAGAGAGAGAGGGGGAGAGAGAGAGAGAGGGGGGAGAGAGAGATGGGGGGAGAGAGGGGGTAGAGAGAGAGAGAGGGGTGGGGGAGAGAGAGGGGGGAAAGAGAGAGAGGGGAGAGGGAGGGGGGAGAGGGAGGGGGAGAGAGGGGGGAGAGAAAGCAAAAGAGAGGGGGGAGAGAGCGCAAAAGAGAGGGGGGAGAGAGCGCAAAAGAGAGGGGAAGAGAGCACAAAAGAGAGGGGAAGAGAGCACAAAAGAGAGGGGGAGAGAGAGCGCAAAAGAAGGAGGAGAGAGAGCGCAAAAGATAGGGGAGAGAGAGCACGCAAAAGAGAGGGGGGAGAGAGAGAGAGCAAAAGAGGGGGGAGAGAGAGAGCACAAAAGAGAGGGGGGAGAGAGCGCAAAAGAGAGGGGGGAGAGAGAGCACAAAAGAGAGGGGGGAGAGAGAGCTCAAAAGAGGGGGGAGAGAGAGAGCGCAAAAGAGGAGGGAGAGGGAGAGCGCAAAAGAGAGGGGGAGAGAGAGCACAAAAGAGAGGGCGGAGAGAGTGCAAAAGAGAGGGGGGGAGAGAGTGCAAAAGAGAGGGGGGGAGAGAGCGCAAAAGAGAGGGGGGGAGAGAGCACAAAAGAGAGGGGGGAGAGAGCACAAAAGAGAGGGGGGAGAGAGAGCGTAAAAGTGGGGGAGCGCAAAAGAGAGGGGGGAGAGAGAGCGCAAAAGAGAGGGGGGAGAGAGCACAAAAGAGAGGGGGGGAGAGAGAGCGCAAAAGAGAGGGGGTAGAGAGAGCGCAAAAGAGAGGTGGGGAGAGAGAGCGCAAAAGAGAGGGGGGAGAAAGTGCAAAAGAGAAGGGGGGAGAGAGAGCGCAAAAGAGAGGGGGAAGAGAGAGTGCAAAAGAGAGGGGAGAGAGAGAGAGCACAAAAGAGAGGGGGGAGAGAGAGCGCAAAAGAGAGGGGGGAGAGAGAGCGCCAAAGAGAGGGGAGAGAGAGAAGGGGGAGAGAGCGCAAAAGAGATGGGGGAGAGAGAGAGCGCAAAAGAGAGGGGGAGAGAGAGCGCAAAAGAGAGGGGGGGAGAGAGAGCGCAAAAGAGAGGGGGGAGAGAGAGAGCGCAAAAGAGAGGGGGAGAGAGAGAGTGCAAAAGAGAGGGGGAGAGAGCTCAAAAGAGAGGGGGAGAGAGCTCAAAATAGAGGGGGGAGAGAGAGAGCTCAAAAGAGGGGGGTGAGAGAGAGCTCAAAAGAGAGGGGTGAGAGAGAGAGCTCAAAAGAGAGGGGAGAGAGAGAGAGCAAAAGAGAGGGGGAGAGAGAGAGAGCAAAAGAGAGGGGAAGGAAGAGAGCGCAAGGAGTGGGACCACTGTACTGCAAAAAATGGCCCGTGTGAACGGGCTTTAGGACTAGTAACATATAAATACATAAATAGAGTACATCTGTACACACATCTAAACAAATATATAGATACATAAATATTTAGACATGTGTATGTATGTGTCTCTATGTTAACGCCCTTTGGCTGCTTTTTATCTCTAACACCTGAGACCTCATATCTTTGAGCCTTTATAACTTTTTTGTGCAATTCTTTTTAAGAATTTTTATTAGATATTGTTATTATGAGTGTGTGTACTTTTTAATGTATTTTTTATGTGTTTTGTGACACTTTTTTGTTTCGGGAAACAGTTAACCAGTGCTCTGAGTTTGCGCTATACCGACGTGCGTTAAATTCAATTGTGCTCAAGCGATTGCGTTCACTTTCAACCATGAAAACCTGATATCGCTCACGTGTAACTGTTAGTGTGCTACTCGTAATCTGGCTCTTTATCCTTTCACAAGCAATTGATTGTGCATCCATTCCCCCTGTTCTTGTGCAATTGGATGTCAATCATCCCAGTCGATCCTGACCAGAATGATTTAACTCAGTCTTAAGACCACAGCTAATTAACACTCAAGCTCTGAAGCTGCATCCACAGATTTATTAATGAACCCCAAAGTGTTTTAATTAAAGTTTTTTTAGAATATGAAACTAATTCTAGCAAACTTAATATGCTGCATCACTTAAAATAATTTAACAAATAGGTAAAAATTTCCTTTAAAGGGATAATAAACCCAAATTTTTCTTAGTCCTCTTGGTATCTTTATTTGAAAAAGCAATAATTTAAGCTTAAGAGCTGGCCCATTTTTGGATCAGCACCCTGGTTAGTGCTTGCTGATTGGTGGCTAGATTGGCTACACCAATCGCTACTCAGGTTCTGAACCAAAAATGGGCCGGCTTCTAAGCTTAAGTTCCTGCTTTTAAAATAAAGATACCAAAATAATGAAGTAAAATTGATAATAGGAGTAAATTAGAAAGTTGCTTAAAATTGCATGCTTTATCCGAATCATTAAAGAAAAAAAAATTGGGTTTACTATCCCTTTAAGTAATCTATTTTAAAATATATACCTGAGTTTTTCTGTTTTGTTTTTTTTTCTTCAAATTGTAAGTATCAAGCATAGCCTTTCCTTCCAATAAAACAGGGAAGCAGAATGTAATCAAAAGGAAACTGAATCATTATTTACATCACAAACCTTAACCACAAGAATTAATAATGTTACTTGCACTATTGGAAAGCATTTTCAATTTAAAACTGAAAGTACATTTGTGGCTTTAAAGATTTAAAAATAAAGGTGCATATTTTTTTTTTTAACTATTTCTTTTACATTTTTATTGATGCTTATTTGTTTTGCCGTCTATTTATCTATTTAAAATCTTATTGGAAACTGAGTAGCAATATTCTGACTTACTAAACACCTCAATATACTAAAGTTCTCATGATTGCTTTGTAAAAGGCAAAATGCTTATGCAGTTTAAGATATTATCTAAATGTAAGTACTGTTACATGCAGATTATTTCTAGTTTTGTATAGAATAACAGGCATAAGCTTTATAAGGCTGAAATATATACTTAAAGGGACTCGAAACCTAACATTTTTCTTTCATGATTCAGATAGAGCATGCAGTTTTAAACAACTTTCTAATTTACTTCTATTATCGCATGAATGCTATCCATTTGCAAGAGCACAAGATGGCAGCACTAATTATTACCATGTAGTGCTCCGACACCTACCTAGGCCTCTCTTCAACAAAGAATACCAGGGGAACAAAGCAAATGTGATAATAAATTGGAAAAAAAAATTAAAATTGCATGCTCTGTCTGAATCACAGACATAAATATCCCTTTAATGTATTTTGAAGATGTTAATTTATGTTTAATCTCAAATAATAATTTGTTAAACTTTTATTTCCTGACATTTGGAAATCGACTCATACACAATGGCAGCAACTCTCACTAATGAAATGTGGGACAAAATAAATAGTGAATGCATATTGCAATTGTTCTTTCATTGGGTAGTGAGAGTCCACAAGTCATCATATGTGGAAATTCCCCTCCTGAACACTAGGAGGAGGCAAAAGATACCCCAACACACCAGAGCATTAAATCCCTCCCCCTACCTCAGTAATTTTTCTTTTGCCTTCTTGATGTTGGGAGAAAGTTGAAGTACAGATCAACACATTGTTGAGAGGGTTGTCTTCCTGATCTGAAGCCCATTTCCTACTCTCAGTACCCTGTTAGTCAAAGGGGTAGACAAGGCACTGATTTTTTTTTTGTAAGCAGGAAAGTCACAAACCTCCCAGGTGAAAAAGTGGATTAATTCACCAATTACTTGGTTGTAGATGCTTTTACTTGTTAAAGACCCTTGGCATCATGCTTGCACTAACTAGGATGGGCTTGTCTACTGGAAGCAAAGTTGCTGTAGCTGAGGTAAGCACAGTGGACAAAGGTGCTGACAGGTGAGTACTTTGCACCTTTATAGCCCACCGGCTATTAGTATGAACATGTACATATGATTCACATAGTCTGGGGACATTTATTTATAGACCATACACATTGTATTAGCAGTTTATTAACACTTTTGAGCACTGTTTTATGTTTTAATTAGGTTTCTGTCTCTTTTTATTTAGCGCGGTTGTCTTTAGCGCTCTCAGAAGTTACTGCAGAGTTATACATTGTCTTTCTCTTTCACTTGCACTAAAATTCTGTTATTCCTTTGGGATGTTTTGGCTGTAGCGCTCACCGGTAGCGCAGATGCATTAAGGTTAAACCTTTTTAGCATGTGTCATTTAGCGCATCTTTCTGTTTTAATCCTTTCCTGTGGTGATGTAATCATCTCAACATGTTGGTGAATTTGGTGAGATTATATCAGAGCTTTTTCTTAAGTTGGGTCAAACTTTTATTCATCCCTATGTTTGCTGTGTTGCTTATAGTGTTTACTGTGTTGTTACAGACTTTTTTCCTGTGACATTACTTTATTATGTTTTGTCTCTGTTTTTTTCTTACAGGGATTATCTGTTTTACATTGTGCCATTTCTGTCATTTCTTTCCTTGAGGTTTAATTAACAGTGTGCATTTTGCTGCATATTTGCTTCAGTTTATCTCTGATACTTAAAGTGATTGTAAAGTTTAAAGAATTAAAGCCCACATCTAAAAATACCCTTAAAAACAGGGGCACTTTAATTCATTAAACTTTACAGACACACTTTTTTTTAAATACTTACCATCTCATTAGGGTAATCAGACCGCTGATCCTCCACCCACTTCTCCTTCTGTATTTGCAGATCGATGACGAATCCGGCTTCCTCCAATCCTTGTGTGTCCCCATTGGCATCCAGCTCGTGGGGCACGCAACAATTGGAGGAAGCCGGATTCGTCATTGATATGCAATATACAGTCGGAGAAGTGGGCTGAGGATCGGCGGTCTAATAACCCTAATGAAATGATAAGTATTAAAAAAAAAGCATGTTTATAAAGTTTAATGAATGAAAGTGCCCCTGTTTTTAAGAATTCTTTTAGATAGGGGGCTTTAATTCTTTAAATTTTACAATCACTTTAAGTTTTTTCCTTACTTTTACTGTGTAGCAAACTGGTGCAGCTCAGCATCTGGTCCATCAGCTGATCCCATACAAGGGAATGCTTCTAAAATGTATCCCCTTGCAGTCTGTGTTTACTTTGTAAGGATTCTCAGGTATGTCCCCCTGCTCAGCTATGTTCCTCTTAAACTGAGCCTATTAATGATAGGAATGTTAATGTCTCTGAGGGTTCCTCCTCTGAGGATGGACTTTCTGAGTTTCAGGAACCTGTTACGGTCTCAGAAAATGTGCCCTTTAATTTCAGGTTTAAGCATAGTCATGCTTTGTTTCAGAAATGTTATTGCTTTAGAAGTAGATGATTATCCTGCTACAGTTAAGCAATCAGTTAAAAGGCCTGATAATTATTTTAGACTGCCCCATATAGCCTTTCTTTTCCGTGCTTGATTCAGTTTCTGATCTCATTTTTATGGAATGTTATGCACCATTTTTTAACTTTGTTCCTTCTGCTGAATTTAGTCTATGTTTCTTTTACAATCTGCTAATACAAAGATTTGGGAACCTATTCCTATGATGTATGCAGATATTTCCACTCTTGCCAGGTGTATTTATTTTCCAGTGGAGATTAGTTCCACTTTCAATGATCCTTTTAGGTGGAAAACTTGAGGATTTTCTTGTACTATTTATTTTGCAGGTTTTTATGTTCAGGTTTTCAGTGTTGCCTATGTAGCTGCTGCTACTGCTGTTTCCTGTGACAACCTTTCATAACTTGTTTCTGATGAAGCTACTCTAGTTAATATTATTATTATTATTCTTTATTTATATAGCGCCAACAGATTCCGCAGCGCTATCCATGGGTACAAAGATAAAAATACAGTACAATACAATATAAAAGACACCAGACAAAGTTTAACAAACAAATACAGGGGGAATTGAGGGCCCTGTTCCCGTGGGAACTTACAATCTAGATGGGTAGGAAGGTGAGAACAGGAGGTGGGGACTGCAAAGGTGAGAATGATGTTAGTGTGGATGGAGTTAGATGAGGGCAGCAATTAGTCAAGTGGAATTCATTTGTTACTGATTTGGAGATAGGCTTCCATGAACAGATAGGTCTTTAGGGAGCGTTTAAAGGAGGAAAGGTTAGGGGAGAGTCTGACAGCACTAGGAAGTGAATTCCAGATGGTTCGTGCCGCACAAGAGAAGTGCTGTAGTTTAGCATGGGAGGAGGTGATGGTAGAAGATGCAAGGAGCAGGTCATTGTTGGATCTTAGTATATTTGGAGTATATTTGTTGATGAGTGAGGACAGGTAGGGGGGCTACGTTGGTAAGGGCTTTGTAGGTCAGGATGAGAATTTTGAATTGAATTCTGCTGTGGATGGCGAGCCAGTGAAGGGACTCGCAGAGCAGTGCAGCAGATACAGAGCATCGGGAGAGGTGGATTAGCCTAGCAGAGGCATTTAGGATGGATTGAAGAGAAGAGAGGCGGGAGAGAGGGAGGCCAGTTAGTAGGTTATTACAGTAGTCAAGTCGGGAGATTATCAGGGAGTGGAGATATTGTGTAGGTGGTTGCAACAGGAGGAAGATAGCAATTGGATGTGGGGTATGAAGGACAGATTGGAGTCAAGTGTAACTCCTAGGCAGTGGACTTGGGGTGATGGGGAGATAGTGGTGTCACCAACAGTGATTGAAAATTTAGGAACCGGGGTAGAATTAGAGGGGGGGGATTAGAAGGAGCTCAGTCTTGGACATGTTGATTTTTAGGTGGTGAGAGGCCATCCAAGAAGAAATGCCAGATAAGCAGACACTGATGTGAGAAAGGACAGAAGGAGAGGGTGAAGGGGTGGATAGGTAGATCTGAGTATCATCAGCATAGAGGTGGTAGTTGAAGCCATAGCTACTGATAAGTTTACCCAGTGAGGATGTATAAATAGGGAAGAGTAGAGGACCCAGAACAGACCCTTGAGGTACTCCAACAGACAGAGGCAATGGAGAGGAGGAGTCGCCAGCAAAGGAGACAGAAAAGGACCTATTAGAGAGATAAGAGTGGATCCTGAAAGGGCAGTGTCAGAAAACCTAAGGGAGGAGAAGTTGAGTTTTAGGTTTACATATATATCTCTTGAGAACAGCAAATAGCTATATTTGTGTAGCAGCAGTGGAAATGTTTTGCATTAAAGCAGGTGGCACATTATGACTTAGGCCAAAAAATTCCCAGGGCGACAGATTTGGGGAAGAAGGGAGGGGATGGCAAACACCATTCCCTCTAAGGCAGGCCTTGACAAACCTCAGCTTGGGCATTTAAATTAGGCCCTGGCACCCTGGTTTGGGATCCAAAGACTCCCAAGGATGTCCCCCCTTAACCCCCTTATGTCATCTATGATCTTATGCCAGCTGCACCTCAAATTTAGCCTGGTGTGGCTTTGTCCTTTCTAGGTCATATGGCATGGAACTATAAGTCCCAGAATACTGCTTGGACAATGAGGGACAGGAGCAGTCACATGGGTGGGTATTAGAGTCGAAGATCTTTAATCACTGCACTATGCAGAGGTGCCTGCTCCACTCATTACATGTTTCTGCCTTGCTGGTGTCCATGTTACAGAGCAGCACTTTTCAGACTACCAAACATGTCCACAACCATATCCCATAACATCTCCTTGCACTGGGGCAACACACTAAACCCTGCTATTGTACAGCTATGTAAACGCTGTGTTGGAGAGGGAAAAAAGGTTACAGCAGCAATGATGTTTTTGGATGTGTCTAGAAAATATACACTAAATGTACAACAATATGAGAAGCTAGCTGCACTTTCATCAGATAATTTAAATGCAACTCTTTTTAAATATGTAATTTTAAGTTGAAAATGAAGTAAAATAAAATAACATTGCATAGAAAAAAAAATAAGCAAAAATGTTTGTTTAGGTTACAAAAGAATAATTATAATATATTAAAATAAAGAAGTCTGCTTCTGTATAAGTCAAATACGGCTAGATTTAGAGTTTTGTCGGTAACGACCCGCGTAGCTAACGCCGGCTTTTTTCTGGCCGCACCATAAAAATAACTCTGGTATTGAGAGTCCACATAAAGGCTGCGTTAGGCTCCAAAAAAGGAGCGTAGAGCATATTTAACGCAGCTTCAACTCTCGATACCAGAGTTGCTTACGGACGCGGCCAGCCTCAAAAACGTGCTCGTGCATGATTCCCCCATAGGAAACAATGGGGCTGTTTGAGCTGAAAAAAAAACTAACACCTGCAAAAAAGCCGCGTTCAGCTCCTAACACAGCCCCATTGTTTGCTATGCGGAAACACTTCCTACGTCTGCACCTAACACTCTAACATGTACCCCGAGTCTAAACACCCCTAACCTTACACTTATTAACCCCTAATCTGCCACCCCCGCTATCGCTGACTCCTGCATATTATTATTAACCCCTAATCTGCTGCTCCGTAAACCGCCGCTACTTACATTATCCCTATGTACCCCTAATCTGCTGCCCTAACATCGCCGACCCCTATATTATATTTATTAACCCCTAATCTGCCCCCCACAACGTTGCCTCCACCTGCCTACACTTATTAACCCCTAATCTGCCGAGCGGACCTGAGCGCTACTATAATAAAGTTATTAACCCCTAATCCGCCTCACTAACCCTATAATAAATAGTATTAACCCCTAATCTGCCCTCCCTAACATCGCCGACACCTAACTTCAATTATTAACCCCTAATCTGCCGACCGAATCTCGCCGCTATTCTAATAAATGTATTAACCCCTAAAGCTAAGTCTAACCCTAACACTAACACCCCCTAAATTAAATATAATTTTAATCTAACAAAATTAATTCACTCTTATTAAATACATTATTCCTATTTAAAGCTAAATACTTACCTGTAAAATAAATCCTAATATAGCTACAACATAAATTATAATTATATTATAGCTATTTTAGGATTAATATTTATTTTACAGGTAACTTTGTATTTATTTTAACCAGGAACAATAGCTATTAAATAGTTAAGAACTATTTAATAGCTAAAATAGTTAAAATAATAACAAATTTACCTGTAAAATAAATCCTAACCTAAGTTACAATTAAACCTAACACTACACTATCAATAAATAAATTAAATACAATACCTACAAATAACTACAATGAAATAAACTAACTAAAGTACAAAAAATAAAAAAGAACTAAGTTACAAAAAATAAAAAAATATTTACAAACATAAGAAAAATATTACAACAATTTTAAACTAATTACACCTACTCTAAGCCCCCTAATAAAATAACAAAGCCCCCCAAAATAAAAAAATGCCCTACCCTATTCTAAATTACTAAAGTTTAAAGCTCTTTTACCTTACCAGCCCTGAACAGGGCCCTTTGCGGGGCATGCCCCAAGAAGTTCAGCTCTTTTGCCTGTAAAAAAAAACATACAATACCCCCCCCCAAAATTACAACCCACCACCCGCATACCCCTAATCTAACCCAAACCCCCCTTAACCCCTTAATGACCGCAGCACTTTTCCATTTTCTGTCCGTTTGGGACCAAGGCTATTTTTACATTTTTGCGGTGTTTGTGTTTAGCTGTAATTTTCCTCTTACTCATTTACTGTACCCACACATATTATATACTGTTTTTCTCGCCATTAAATGGACTTTCAAAAGATACCATTATTTTCATCATATCTTATAATTTACTATAAAAAACATTATAAAATATGAAGGAAAAATGGAAAAAAACACACTTTTTCTAACTTTGACCCCCAAAATCTGTTACACATCTACAACCACCAATAAACACCCATGCTAAATAGTTTCTAAATTTTGTCCTGAGTTTAGAAATACCCAATGTTTACATCTTCTTTGCTTTTTTTGCAAGTTATAGGGCCATAAATACAAGTAGCACTTTGCTATTTCCAAACCACTTTTTTTCAAAATTAGCGCTAGTTACATTGGGACACTAATATCTTTCAGGAATCCCTGAATATCTATTGACATGTATATATTTTTTTTTAGAAGACAACCCAAAGTATTGATCTAGGCCCATTTTGGTATATTTCATGCCACTATTTCACCGCCAAATGCGATCAAATAAAAAAAATTGTTCACTTTTTCACAATTTTTTTCACAAACTTTAGGTTTCTCACTGAAATTATTTACAAACAACTTATGCAATTATAGAATAAATGGTTGTAAATGCTTCTCTGGGATCCCCTTTGTTCAGAAATAGCAGACATATATGGCTTTGGCTTTGCTTTTTGGTAATTAGAAGGCTGCTAAATGCCACTGCGCACAATACGTGTATTATGCCCAGCATTGAAGGGGTTAATTAGGGAGCATGTAGGGAGCTTCTAGGGTTAATTTTAGCTTTAGTGTAGTGTATTAGACAACCCCAAGTATTGATCTAGGCCCATTTTGGTATATTTCATGCCACCATTTCACCGCCAAATGCGATCAAAGTAAAAAAAAACGTAAATTTTTTCACAATTTTAGGTTTCTCACTGAAATTATTTACAAACAGCTTGTGCAATTATGGCACAAATGGTTGTAAATGCTTCTCTGGGATGCCCTTTGTTCAGAAATAGCAGACATATATGACTTTGGCGTTGCTTTATGGTAATTAGAAAGTCGCTAAATGCTGCTGCGCATCACACGTGTATTATGGCTAGCAGTGAAGGGGTTAATTAGGTAGTTTGTAGGGAGCTTGCAGGGTTAATTTTAGCTTTAGTGTAGAGATCAGCCTCCCACCTGACACATCCCACCCCCTGAACCCTCCCAAACAGCTCCCTTCTCTCCCCCACCCCACAATTTTCCCAGCCATCTTAAGTACTGGCAGAAAGTCTGCCAGTACTAAAATAAAAGTTGTTTTTTTTTTTAAGAAAAAAAAAAGCATATTTACATATGCTGTGTTTAGGATCCCCCCCCTTAACCCCCAACCTCCCTGATCCCCCTCAAAACATCTCTCTAAGCCTCCCTCTCAGCCTTATTGGGGGCCATCTTGGGTACTGGCAGCTGTCTGCCAGTACCCATTTTGAACAATCAAATGTTTATTTTTGTTGAAAAAAAATTCTGTAGTGTAGCTCAATCGCCCCCAACCAACCCCCACCACCTAAATCACATCTAAGGGCTTGTTTATTTATTTAAATGTTGTCCCACTTTTATTGTTTTGGGACACATTTTTTCCGTAGTGTAGCGGTTCCCACCCGCTCCCTCCCCGTGCACGCGCCCGCCCCCTTGTGCACGTGCGCGCGCCCGCGCGCGCCCCCGGGCTTACCCGCCCACGATCCCGCCCCCCTCCACATGACCAGGGCCATCGATGGCCGCCACCCACCTCCCACACCGGCTCCCACCCACCAACGATACCGGCCATCGATGTCCGGTGCAGAGAGGGCCACAGAGTGGCTCTCTCTGCATCGGATGGCCGTGAAAGGTTATTGCAGGATGCCTCCATATCGAGGCATCACTGCAATAACCGGAAAGCAGCTGGAAGCGAGCAGGATCGCTTCCAGCTGCTTTCCACACCGAGGACGTGCAGGGTACTGCCTTTTTATGAGGACGTACCCTGCACGTCCTTGGTCGTTAAGGGGTTAAATAAACCTAACACTAAGCCCCTGAAGATCATCCTACCTTGTCTTCACCATACCAGGTTCACCGATCCGTCCTGGCTCCAAAATCTTCATCCAACCCAAGCGGGGGCTGGCGATCCATGTTCTGGCGGCTGAAGAGGTCCAGAAGAGGCTCCAAAGTCTTCATCCTATCCGGGAAGAAGAGTAGATCCGGACCGGCAACCATCATCTTCCAAGCGGCATCTTCTATCTTCATCCGATGAGGACCGGCTCCATCCTGAAGACCTCCACCGCGGACCCATCTTCATCCGGCGACGTCCAACTGAAGAATGACGGTTCCTTTAAGGGACGTCATCCAAGATGGCGTCCCTCGAATTCCGATTGGCTGATAGGATTCTATCAGCCAATCGGAATTAAGGTAGGAATATTCTGATTGGCTGATGGAATCAGCCAATCAGAATCAAGTTCAATCCGATTGGCTGATCCAATCAGCCAATCAGATTGAGCTCGCATTCTATTGGCTGTTCCGATCAGCCAATAGAATGCAAGCTCATTATTATTTATTAGAATAGCGGCGAGATTCGGTCGGCAGATTAGGGGTTAATAATTGAAGTTAGGTGTCGGCGATGTTAGGGAGGGCAGGTTAGGGGTTAATAAATATAATATAGGGGTCGGCGGTGTTAGGGGCAGCAGATTAGGGGTACATAGCTATAATGTAGCTGGCGGCTCTTTGCGGTCGGCAGATTAGGGGTTAATTATTGTAGGTAGCTGGCGGCGACGTTGTGGGGGGCAGATTAGGGGTTAATAAATATAATATAGGGGTCGGCGGTGTTAGGGGCAGCAGATTAGGGGTACATAAGGATAACGTAGGTGGCGGTCGGCAGATTAGGGGTTAAAAAAATTTAATCGAGTTGCGGCGATGTGGGGGGACCTCGGTTTAGGGGTACATAGGTAGTTTATGGGTGATAGTGTACTTTAGAGTACAGTAGTTAAGAGCTTTATAAACCGGCGTTAGCCCAGAAAGCTCTTAACTACTGACATTTTTCTGCGGCTGGAGTTTTGTTGTTAGATTTCTAACGCTCACTTCAGACACGACTCTAAATACCGGAGTTAGAAAAATCCCATTGAAAAGATAGGATACGCAATTTACGTAAGGGGATCTGCGGTATGGAAAAGTCGCGGCTGAAAAGTGAGCGTTAGACCCTTTTTTGAGTGACTCCAAATACCGGAGGTAGCCTAAAACCAGCGTTAGGAGCCTCTAACGCTGGTTTTCACGGCTACCGCCAAACTCTAAATCTAGGCCATAGTGATTAGTAAAAAAAAACACATTTTATAACAGTAAATATTTTTACTTTCAAAACAATACAACTGATAAAACTGATGAAAGGGATTCAACGCTGGAATCTTTAATCTAGTATATCCCCACTAGTGTATATCTTGACTGTATTTTTGGAAAAAAAAACAATAATTTTTTTGTTTTTGATAAAAAATTACTTACAATGGTCTAGATTATGAGGCCTTTTTAACAACGGTCTTGCGGACCTGATCCGACAGTGCAGATCAGGTCCGCAAGACCTCGCTGAATGCGGAGAGCAATACGCTCTACGTATTCAGCATTGCACCAGCAGCTCACAAGAGCTGCTGGTGCAACACCGCCCCCTGCAGACTCGCGGCCAATGGGCCGCCAGCAGGGAGGTGTCAATCAACCCGATCGTACACAAGCGCAATATTTGCACTCTACTCAGTAATAACAATGTACATAAATGTGCACAGGTATTACAGGTACCGCACAATGCGAACACGACCATGTGTTCACATTGCCGAAAGCCAAGCGCTCACAAAATTGCGCTTCCAAATGTGCGCAGGTATTACAGGTACTGTACAATGCGAACACGACCATGTGTTCGCATTACCGAAAGCCAAGTGCTCACAAAAGTGCGCTTCCATAGGCTCCACCTAGTGCAGAGCGGGGGGCATATCGCACAGCGTTCGGCAGCAATAAATAAATACATATGTATATGCATTGCTTATATGTGTATATATATATATATATATATACATAAAAACACATAAATATGTAACACATAAATATATACTGTATGTATAGAAGCATATACATATATATTTATAGAGAAAACACAGTCTCCCATTGTCCTCCATTTAAATGCACTTTATGTGCCATTTCTTTTAACACCCCACATCGCTTCACTTTAACCCCTTATAACTGCTTTGTGCAGTTTTAAAAAAAAGTTTATATTTATTTTTGATGTTACTGTACTGTCCTCTTTATTTTGGGGGCAATTGGGGCAACTTTTTTTCATTAACCAGACGTCTGATCTCTTATAATGGTTTGTTATTTAAAGTGCGTCCGTAAAGGGGCAAATTTGTTAAAATAGTGCCTCACTTGTAATCTAGCCCAGTGTCTTCAATGTTCTTGAACCTCTTGTAGAATATTTGCATTCTTTAATTGTCAACATCTGATTTTTTTTCCATTTCTAGAATAATTCCAGTGCATATAATCACCTAAAATATAGTATATTTCTGTTATGAAATTAGCTTCTTTAAAATTATAATAATACATAAAAATACATTATAGATGATACAGTGTAATTAGTAGAATATATTTTTTTTTTTTAATAAAATTTTAGATTTGAGATATAAAATTAATGAACAATTTGAATGTAATCAGATCAGCCAATAGGATGTAAGCAGCTCTCATCCTATTGACTGTTTTGAAATTTTCAGCTGATCGGAATGCAAGGATACCCCTAAATAAAAGGGGTACCTTGCATTCAAGCTTCAGTGTGTGGTGCACGATCGCACGAAGAGGACCTCCGTGTCAGATAGATGACCACTCCACCAGGATGAAGATTGAAGATGGTTCCGACCTGGATGAAGGAATGTTGAGTACCGATTTTGGGGTAAGTGATAGGTATTTTTTTTAATTTTTGGGGTGGCTTTTTTTTTATAGATAGTGCAATGGGTAGATTAGTTTTTTTAAGTTAGGATTTTTTTAGGTGTTGGGGGGTTGTCATGTTAGGGGGACTTTGTAGTTTTTTGGGTAAAAGAGTTGGTATCTTTAGGGCAATGCCCTAAAAGGCCCTTTTAAGGGTTATTGGTAGTCTATTTATAGATTATTGGGTTTTGATATTTTGGGTGGCTTTTTTATTTTAAACGGGGTATTAGATTAGGAATCTCTTTTTTATTTTGGATAATTTCGTTTATTATGTAATTTTAGAGTTCGTTAATTTTTGTAATGTTAGATTTTTTTATTTTATGTGATTTTAGAGTTTGTTATTTTCTTTTTTGTAGTTTAAGGATTTTTACATTTTTGCAATTTAGGTTTTTATTTTTGGTATCTTTTATTTTTTTAAATAGTAATGTTAGGTTTCCTTATAATCTAAGCTTAGTTTTTTTTTATTTCACAGGTAATTTTTTATTTATTTTAAGATAATTATATTGTAATTTTAATTTACATTTAGGGGGTGTTAGGTTTAGGGGTTAATAGTTTAATTTAGTTTGTCGCGATGTGGGGGAGTGGTGGCTTAGGGGTTAATAGGTTGATTAGGTGTTAGCAATGCGGGGGTGATTAGGGGTTAATACTTTAATTTAGGTAGTCCCAATGTGGGTGGGTGGCAGATTAGGGGTTAATAGGTTTATTTTAGTATTTGCAATGCGGGGGGTGGCGGTTTAAGGGTTAATAGGTAGTTTATCGGTGTTAGTGTACTTTGTAACATATTTTTCATGAGTTTTGTGAAACATTTTAGTTTTTTTGCAAAATCCATAACTACAGCTCTTTGATTGCGGAATGGATTGTTGCGGTATAGGCTATAACAATTGCGGTACAGCCATAACGCACAACTTGTAATTTCGCACTCAAAGGCAATTTTTCAATTGGTATATCCATACCACACAACTTGTAATCTTGCCCAATAGTAGTAGTACTATTACTATTATTATCATTTATTTGTAGAGTCGAACAGAATCTGCAGTGCCAACGCACAAATAGCATGAAGAGCCAAAGTGTAGGTGAAAAATCCTGACCGCATCTCCAAAAAACCCTGGAATGCCCATAGGCAGATCACTGAGGCCCCTTTTGTTCTATCTAGCAAGACTACTTTACCACAGCTAGACAAACGTGTATATTTTTTAATCATAAACCCTTTTGCAAGCGTGTTTCTAAAGTGTTGCATCTGTAATTATTGTTTTTACATGTTGCTGACGATGCTGGAGATATCATGTATTGGGCTCCTTTAACAATTTAACGTCACCAAATAACAAAACTGTGATGCGATGCTCAATAACTTTTATTGAGGTCCATCGGGAGCATTGTGAATGCCAATATCTTGTTTATCTAGAAACTTAATTATCTGTCTTGAGGAAATTTGTCGCCAAAAGTAGTTAATAGTTTGGTGTATGTGTGCTATAATAGGACTCATACATTTATTTTATTTTACAGACTTGGATGGGCAGAAATAGAAGATGAAGGATTTTTAGAACTTTATAAATCTCTGAAAATCAATCAAAGTCTGAAAGGTTTATGGTAAGTAGCTGAAACTTAGTCTAGGTTCCAATTTTTTAGAGTTTGATGTGGAAAATGGTTCTCAGCTGTGTTTTTAAGTCTTTCTTAACAATGGTATTCCAAATTATTTGTTTGAATGCTACCTAAGGAGAGTTACATCAGCAATAATAGATCATCACTCTTAAACTTGAGTTGGAAAAACAGCCAAAAACCAATATTATATGTGTTTTGTAAGTCTTTAGCAAATTAGCATGGACTTAGAAGCAACCAATGGAAAATGATACAAAATATTTAATTATTGCTAATGAGTGCAATGCATTTTAGATTACTAATTGTTATAGTTTTCTAACAAAGCTCAGTTTATGACGTGTCAAGATATAATTTATTTCTGTTTTAACTTTCAAACAATCTATTGCAATTATGATTGAATAACCTGATGTTATTTTGTCTGTAAACATAGTTCTAAAGTGTCTTTTCCCCCCTACTATTTTAACACCTTATTGGCTAGATTTAGAGTTTTGTCGGTAAGGACCCGCGTAGCTAACGCCGGCTTTTTTCTGGCCGCACCATAAAAATAACTCTGGTATTGAGAGTCCACATAAAGGCTGCGTTAGGCTCCAAAAAAGGAGCGTAGAGCATATTTAACGCAGCTTCAACTCTCGATACCAGAGTTGCTTACGGACGCGGCCAGCCTCAAAAACGTGCTCGTGCACGATTCCCCCATAGGAAACAATGGGGCTGTTTGAGCTGAAAAAAAACCTAACACCTGCAAAAAAGCCGCGTTCAGCTCCTAACGCAGCCCCATTGTTTGCTATTCGGAAACACTTCCTACGTCTGCACCTAACACTCTAACATGTACCCCGAGTCTAAACACCCCTAACCTTACACTTATTAACCCCTAATCTGCCGCCCACGCTATCGCTGACCCCTGCATATTATTATTAACCCCTAATCTGCCGCTCCGTAAACCGCCGCTACTTACATTATCCCTATGTACCCCTAATCTGCTGCCCTAACATCGCCGACCCCTATATTATATTTATTAACCCCTAATCTGCCCCCCCACAACGTCGCCTCCACCTGCCTACACTTATTAACCCCTAATCTGCCGAGCGGACCTGAGCGCTACTATAATAAAGTTATTAACCCCTAATCCGCCTCACTAACCCTATAATAAATAGTATTAACCCCTAATCTGCCCTCCCTAACATTGCCGACACCTAACTTCAATTATTAACCCCTAATCTGCCGACTGGAGCTCACCGCTATTCTAATAAATGTATTAACCCCTAAAGCTAAGTCTAACCCTAACACTAACACCCCCCTAAATTAAATATAATTTACATCTAACGAAATTAATTCACTCTTATTAAATAAATTATTCCTATTTAAAGCTAAATACTTACCTGTAAAATAAATCCTAATATAGCTACACTATAAATTATAATTATATTATAGCTATTTTAGGATTAATATTTATTTTACAGGTAACTTTGTAATTATTTTAACCAGGTACAATAGCTATTAAATAGTTAAGAACTATTTAATAGTTACCTAGTTAAAATAATAACAAAATTACCTGTAAAATAAATCCTAACCTAAGTTACAATTAAACCTAACACTACACTATCAATACATTAATTAAATACAATATCTACAAATAACTACAATGAAATAAACTAACTAAAGTACAAAAAATAAAAAAGTTCTAAGTTACAAAAAATAAAAAAATATTTACAAACATAAGGAAAATCTTACAACAATTTTAAACTAATTACACCTACTCTAAGCCCCCTAATAAAATAATAAAGCCCCCCAAAATAAAAAATGCCCTACCCTATTCTAAATTACTAAAGTTCAAAGCTCTTTTACCTTACCAGCCCTGAACAGGGCCCTTTGCGGGGCATGCCCCAAGAAGTTCAGCTCTTTTGCCTGTAAAAAAAAACATACAATACCCCCCCCCAACATTACAACCCACCACCCACATACCCCTAATCTAACCCAAACCCCCCTTAAATAAACCTAACACTAAGCCCCTGAAGATCATCCTACCTTGTCTTCACCTCACCGGGTATCACACCGATCCGTCCTGGCTCCGATATCTTCATCCAACCCAAGCGGGGGCTAGACATCCACTGAAGAAGTCCAGAAGTGGGTCCAAAGTCTTCATCCTATCCGGGAAGAAGAGTAGATACGGACCGGCAACCATCTTCTTCCAAGCGGCATCTTCTATCTTCATCCGATGAGGACCGGCTCCATCCTGAAGACCTCCACCGCGGACCCATCTTCATCCGGCGGCGTGCAACTGAAGAATGACGGTTCCTTTAAGGGACGTCATCCAAGATGGCGTCCCTCAAATTCCGATTGGCTGATAGGATTCTATCAGCCAATCGGAATTAAGGTAGGAATATTCTGATTGGCTGATGGAATCAGCCAATCAGAATCAAGTTCAATCCGATTGGCTGATCCAATCAGCCAATCAGATTGAGCTCGCATTCTATTGGCTGTTCCGATCAGCCAATAGAATGCGAGCTCAATCTGATTGGCTGATTGGATCAGCCAATCGGATTGATCTTGATTCTGATTGGCTGATTCCATCAGCCAATCAGAATATTCCTACCTTAATTCCGATTGGCTGATAGAATCCTATCAGCCAATCGGAATTCGAGGGACGCCATCTTGGATGACGTCCCTTAAAGGAACCGTCATTCTTCAGTTGGACGTCGCCGGATGAAGATGGGTCCGCGGTGGAGGTCTTCAGGATGGAGCCGGTCCTCATCGGATGAAGATAGAAGATGCCGCTTGGAAGATGATGGTTGCCGGTCCGGATCTACTCTTATTCCCGGATAGGATGAAGACTTTGGAGCCTCTTCTGGACCTCTTCAGCCGCCGGAAGATGGATCGCCAGCCCCCGCTTGGGTTGGATGAAGATTTTGGAGCCAGGACGGATCGGTGAACCTGGTATGGTGAAGACAAGGTAGGATGATCTTCAGGGGCTTAGTGTTAGGTTTATTTAAGGGGGGTTTGGGTTAGATTAGGGGTATGTGGGTGGTGGGTTGTAATGTTGGGGGGGGTATTGTATGTTTTTTTTTACAGGCAAAAGAGCTGAACTTCTTGGGGCATGCCCCGCAAAGGGCCCTGTTCAGGGCTGGTAAGGTAAAAGAGCTTTGAACTTTAGTAATTTAGAATAAGGTAGGGCTTTTTTTTATTTTGGGGGGCTTTGTTATTTTAATAGGGGGCTTAGAGTAGGTGTAATTAGTTTAAAATTGTTGTAATATTTTTCTTATGTTTGTAAATATTTTTTTATTTTTTGTAACTTAGTTCTTTTTTATTTTTTGTACTTTAGTTAGTTTATTTCATTGTAGTTATTTGTAGGTATTGTATTTAATTTATTTATTGATAGTCTAGTGTTAGGTTTAATTGTAGGTAATTGTAGGTATTTTATTTAATTAATTTATTGATAGTGTAGTGTTAGGTTTAATTGTAACTTAGGTTAGGATTTATTTTACAGGTAAATTTGTAATTATTTTAACTATTTTAGCTATTAAACAGTTCTTAACTATTTAATAGCTATTGTACCTGGTTAAAATAAATACAAAGTTACCTGTAAAATAAATATTAATCCTAAAATAGCTATAATATAATTATAATTTATGTTGTAGCTATATTAGGATTTATTTTACAGGTAAGTATTTAGCTTTAAATAGGAATAATTTATTTTATAAGAGTTAATTAATTTCGTTAGATTAAAATTATATTTAACTTAGGGGGGTGTTAGTGTTAGACTTAGCTTTAGGAGTTAATACATTTATTAGAATAGCGGCGAGATTCAGTCGGCAGATTAGGGGTTAATAATTGAAGTTAGGTGTCGGCGATGTTAGGGAGGGCAGGTTAGGGGTTAATAAATATAATATAGGGGTCGGCGATGTTAGGGGCAGCAGATTAGGGGTACATAGCTATAATGTAGCTGGCGGCTCTTTGCGGTCGGCAGATTAGGGGTTAATTATTGTAGGTAGGTGGCGGCGACGTTGTGGGGAGCAGGTTAGGGGTTAATAAATATAATATAGGGGTCGGCGATGTTAGGGCAGCAGATTAGGGGTACATAGGGATAATGTAGCTGGTGGCGGCGTGCGGACGGCAGATTAGGGGTTAATAAGTGTAGGTAGCTGGCGGCGACGTTGTGGGGGGCAGATTAGGGGTTAATAAATATAATATAGGGGTCGGCGGTGTTAGGGGCAGCAGATTAGGGGTACATAAGGATAACGTAGGTGGCGGTCGGCAGATTAGGGGTTAAAAAAATTTAATCGAGTTGCGGCAATGTGGGGGGACCTCAGTTTAGGGGTACATAGGTCGTTTATGGGTGTTAGTGTACTTTAGAGTACAGTAGTTAAGAGCTTTATGAACCGGCGTTAGCCCAGAAAGCTCTTAACTACTGACTTTTTTCTGCGGCTGGAGTTTTGTCGTTAGATTTCTAACGCTCACTTCAGACACGACTCTAAATACCGGAGTTAGAAAGATCCTATTGAAAAGATAGGATACGCAATTTACGTAAGGGGATCTGTGGTATGGAAAAGTCGCGGCTGAAAAGTGAGCGTTAGACCCTTTTTTGAGTGACTCCAAATACCGGAGGTAGCCTAAAACCAGCGTTAGGAGCCTCTAACGCTGGTTTTCACGGCTACCGCCAAACTCCAAATCTAGGCCTAAGTTTGTTAAAATATGAACATGTGTACGATTGACAAGCAAATGTGCCATAGAAAAGTGGCTGTTGGGGACCTTCAAAAGGTTAAAGGTCTTGAAGATAATTTTAAAAAAAAATCATAAGAAAATGTTACAAAATATTTTTCTGTTGAATTGGATGAATTTGAAGAGAGGAAGGTACAGTAAAAGTTAATATTTTTTGCAATGCATTTAAAGAATTAACGTTCCAAAGTTTGCTTGCTTCTTTCTTAAAAAAAAAAAGTATTTCAAGTCTATATGTGCTCCATAGCTTGTAACACAGGGAGTGCACTCCGTTAGAATCTACAGTAAGGCACCTGATTAGCTGTACTAACAATCTTGTCACAGAAGTAAACAGGTTTTATATTGGTTCAGCAGGAGCAGGCCGGTAAGCAAGCACCCAAGGGGTATAAATATGTTCTTTAATTATATTTTTATAGCAGCAAGCAATAAATTATATGCTGGTACTGCAATGCTATAAGTGTATTACAACAAATACTAACAGTCCCTTTAATACAAACTCATTTGAAAACCATTAGAAAAGAGAAGCACTTTCCTTATGGATTAGAATGGCTTTTTTAACCTATGTAAAACGTTCTTAACCTATATGAAAAGCTCCTCTAACAAAATAGAATAAACCCCATTGTCTTTAATTGTTTGTTATTTCTTTGAAACTGTGCTCTAACAAGCATCCTACTTGAGGCACTGCGTGTTTACGTGATGTGTTTCAAATAGGATCTTGGCCACTACTGAAGATGCCCTATGAATAAAACATTTATTATGTTTTAGCATAATATACTGATCTGTTTAAAACCCTGGTGCTGCATGTCAAACACATTTTTTTTCAGGACATCTTTTCCTTTCCTTTCACACCTTCTGTGGATGTTATGCAGATTGCCAGCGGAGTACAATAGAGTTATTGCTTTGGAACATATACATACATTATTGATGAAAGAAAGGTTGAAACATCTTTTCTTCTTACAAATAGGCTCTCTGGAGTGTTTCCTGCATAATAGAATTTGTTACCAAGATTTTCTTCAGAGTGAGGAAAGGAAAATGCTGAATGAATACAAATATTGTTTTGATGTATTTTTAGCATAATGTTTGTGTATATTTCTAAATCAAAAACCATTAATTTGATCAGAACACACCGTCACATGCCCCATCATGTATGTTTTTGAAAACAAAGAATGTGTATATATAATTGTATTTATTTTTGCCACATACATTTAATAATGTTTTTGTTAAATAATTATCTGGTAATTACAGATTATTTAACACATTTATATAAACCAACCCCTACTAATAAGCATAAAGCCCGGAATTAAAATGCATCACTTTGGATCATAGTGACATTTGCAAATACATCACTTCCTGTGTCTGGGTATGGGTCCCAGAAATCAAATACAGTACAGGTATACCCCGCTCATATAGCGGGTTAGGGACCAGAGCCCCGCTGTAAAGTGAAAACCGCCTTATAGTGAAACAATGCGGTTTTAGCTTTCTTTTCACTTGCCAGCGTGTTTAAAAAAACGTGAAAACATGTTTGAACTAAAATATATTTAGGGTGCAATAGGGCTAAGTTTAGTTTAACACTTGCACTGCACAGTATTCAATTAGCATTCAATAAATACTGTACCTGTAAAATAGTGACAATTACTTTAGTGAAATTTGCCAGACTATAGCACTGATTGCACTGCAATGCAGTAAACAGAGTTAACCGCGCATAACAAAATGGTGCCAGTTACTTTTCTCGCAATCTCACGAAGATTACTTCACTTCAACCTCCAAAATCCTTGGAGGTTGAACTTCAGCTCCACAAAGCTCTGTATTAGCGAAGCGCTGTAAAGTGAGGTATACCTGTACTCTTTTCTTAATAAGTCCTTTGATACATTGTATTGTTGAGCACTTCTTTTACATAGTTTACTGTATAGAAATATCCCTTGTAGATTATTGTCTGCTTAGCCTACTCTGCTTTAGAGGGATATAGCCACAACTGATAAGGCCCATAATAGGCTAAAATGCATGTCTCTGATTAGCTGTTCATATTATTTGTCTAGATGATAATTGTCTAGGATTTGGGGACAGAACTGTTTTGTTTTTTTGTGTGGGAAAAGACTGAATTATTGCAGAAAAGTTATTTTCTGTAAAAGGCACAAATAGGCTAAAAGAGGCTGCATAGTGAGTGAGTACTATTCTATAGGGCACTACTTTTCCGATTAGGAAGTGAAAAGGGGTGGAGGATTAAAGGAAAGATGTAATAAATAGAACATTCGATTTCTGAGTATTTAGGTAAAAATAATAAAAAAAGTTAGCAGGTTTCATTTTGATGCTACATATTTACAAATGATGGGCAAGATTACATATGTTCAAATCCACCAATAGGATTTCAGTAGCTCTCATCCTATTGGCTGATTTGAATTTGAAGACTCAAATCAGCCAATAGGAATTCAAGTTACACCATATTTATACGCGTACCTTGAATTCAATCCTCAGTGTGCGGCGGTGATCGTACGAAGAGGATTTCCACGCTCCATGGCTCCGTGGTCGCCGGTCTTCAGTTCCGCCGTCGCAGGTCTTCAGTTCTACGGTCACCGGTCTTCAGTTTTGCCCTCTGCTCTGCGCCGGCTTGTTCCTGGAAGAAGATAGAAGAGGTCGCCGCTTGGAAGAAGACTTCAGCGCCGGACTTCAGAAACCGTCCGGCGCTGAAGTCTGGGGGTTAGATTTAGGCTTTTTTAATTTTTTTTTTTTTTAGATTAGGGTTTTAATAGGCACTCTTAAAAGAGCTGAATGCCCTTTTAAGGGCAGTAAAAGAGCTGAATGCCCTTTAAAGGGCAATGCCCATACAAATGGGTAGTTTAGTTTTTTAGTGTTAGTTTTATTTATTTTGGGGGGTTTGGTGGGTGGTGAGTTTTACTGTTAGGGGGGACTTTTTTTAAAATGCAAAAGAGCTGTTTAATTTAGGACAATGCCCTACAAAAAGCACTTTTAAGGGTAGCATTATATTAGGGGGTGTTTTTATTTTGGGGGGCTTTTTTATTTTCATAGGGATTACGTTTAATTTTTTAATTTTGGATAATTTTGGATAATTTTGTTTATTATTTTCTGTAATGTTAGACTTTTTTATTTTTGTAATCTTAGATTAATTTAATCTTAGTTTTTTATTTTTAATTGTTTGTAACTTATTTAGGGGGTGTTAGGTTAAGGGGTGTTAGGTTAGGGGGCTTATTAATTTAATTTGTTATTTGCGTTGTGTGAGTTTGGTGGTTTAGGGGGTTAATAGTTTTATTAGGATTATTGCGTTGTGTGGTTTGGCGGTTTAGGGGTTAATAGTTTTATTAGGATTATTGCGTTGTGTGGGTTTGGCGGTTTAGGGGTTAATAGTTTTATTAGAATTATTGCATTGTTTGGGTTTGGTGGAATAGGGGTTAATAGATATATAAGGTTTATTGCGATGTGGGTTAATAGCGGATTAGGGGTTAATAGTTTTAATGGGGACTTTGCGATGTGGGTGAATGGCAGATAGGGGTTCCTGATAGCTTCCTGCCACTTTCAAGGCATTGCCGTGATGCCTTGATATTGAGGCATCGCTGCAATACCTTTTTTTGCACACTGATGCAGAGAGAGCCACTCTGTGTGGCCCTCTCTGCATCGGTCAGCGATGGTGCCGATCATTGGTGGGTGGGAGCCATTGCAGGGAGGCGGGTGGGCGGCCCATCGCTAGCGAACTTCCGGCCAGCAGTAGAAATTCACTCCAGTGTGCACGCATGAGTGCATACCGGAGGAGGGGGTGTGTGCGTGCGCACCCGCGACCTGCATTTTAAGTTGGTACGAGAGGGTGGTGGGAGGAGAGGGTGAGAGGGAGGTGGGAAATAATGTTGGGAAATGGATCTGGGAGGGGGGGAGGGTATTGAGGGGGAGCAGCATCTACACTACAGAAAAAGTGGAAATAATTATAATAAAGCCCAATTTTATTGCAAAGTGGGTATTGGCAGACAGCTGCCAGTACCCAAAATGGGGGCAAAAAGTGGGGGAAGGGTTAGAGAGATGTTTGGAGGGCTCAGGGAGGTTAGGTGGTAAGGGGGAATCCTACACTGCAGAAAATATATCATAAAAAAAAAAAACTTTTAATTTTTATACTGGCAGACTTTCAATGCTAAAGATGGCAGTGACAATAGTGAGGTGGGGGAGGGAAGAGAGCTATTTGAGAGTGGTCAGGGAAGGATCAAGGGGTGGGATGTGTCAGGTGGGAGGCTGATCTCTACACTAAATCTAAAATTAACCCTATAAGCTCTCTACACGCTACCCAATTAACCCCTTCACTGCTGGGCATAATACACATGTGGTGCGCAGCGGCATTTAGTGGCCTTCTAATTTCCAAAAAGCAATGCCAAAGCCATATATGCCTGCTATTTCTGAACAAAGGGAATCCCAGAGAAGCATTTACAACCATTTGTGCCATAATTGCACAAGCTGTTTGTAAATAATTTCAGTGAGAAACCTAAAGTTTGTGAAAAAGTTTGTAAAAAAGTTACATTTTTTTTTATCGCATTTGGCAGTGAAATGGTGGCATGAAATATACCAAAATTGGCCTAGATCAATACTTTCGGTTGTCTACTAATAAAAATATATACATGTGAAGGGTTATTCAGGTATTTCTGATAGATATCAGTATTCCAATGTAGCTATCGCTAATTTTGAAAAAACAAAAATGGTTTGGAAATAGCAAAGTGCTACTTGTATTTATTGCCTGCCCTATAACTTCCAAAAAAAAGCAAAGAACATGTAAACATTGGGTATTTCTAAACTCAGGACACGATTTAGATACTATTTAGCATGGTTGTTTTTTGGTGGTTGTAGATGTGTAACAAATTTAAGGGGTCAAAGTTAGAAAAAGTGTTTCTTTTTATTTTTTCATCATATTTTATCATTTGTTTTATAGTAAGTTATAAGATATGATGAAAATAATGGTATCTTTAGAAAGTCCATTTAATGGTGAGAAAAACGGTATATAATATGTGTGGGTACAGTAAATGAGTAAGAAGAAAATTACTGCTAAACACAAACAATGCAGAAATGTAAAAAATAGCCCTGGTCCTTAAGGGTAAGAACATTGAAAAAATGGCCTGGTTCTTAAGGAGTTAATTAGGCATATTGCGTTGTGGGTGGTTGTCGGTTTCGGGGGTTAATACTTTTATTATTACTTCCGATGTGGGTTTGATGGCGGATATAGGGGTTTTACATGTTGGGTTTAGTTTTGGGAGGCGGGTTAAACTTTTACGGGAGATTTGATATTTTTTATTTTCTTAGGCGCCGGCAGTTTCTAAAGTGCCATAAATCACTGGCGACTCCAGAAATTTATATTTACGCTCATTTCTGGACATCGCTAGTTTATCTGACTTACGGCACTTTATAAACTGCCGGGCCCGTATATGTAATAACCCGATGTGCGAGGTGAAATTACGGGCGGTGCGGGTTTCAGCAGTTGCGCTGTAGCCTGCACCGTATATGTAATCTCACCCAATATGTTAGGATTGTGTATAATTTACCATCAATTTAAATTTTGCTATAGTCTTATTAATTATACAGTTGTATAAACCTACTGGATCCTATCCATGTATGAATTACTGTAACTTATAATGCTTTCAACCATACATTTAGTATTCAATAACGGAAAATAAAGTAAAAAAAGCCCCTCCTAAGTAGAGCACTTAAATAATGCACTTAAATGTACATTATCTTACGGCGATTCATTTTGTGCATGAATGTGTGTGCACGTAAAGTATGAGGCAAAGAAAAAGCTGAACAGCCATTTTCTAATGCAAAACCTCCAAACCCTCATTATATAATGCAAATGATTTGAATCAGTGATAATATTGATTTTTTAAGTCTTACTGTCATATTATATCACAAGTGGAGGGTGAAAGTTTTATGAGATGGAGCTGAGAAGCTAGAAAGTTACACAATAAAATAGGATGGTAGTATAAAACTGAGCGCTAAAATGTTCTTTCCATGCACTTTCTTTTTAATTTGGGCATGGAGACAAGTTTGAAAGTATAGTTTAGCTGTGCCCAGTGCGTAGTTTCTGCCAAATGTATCAAATACATAATTGGAAACAGACATACGCTTACTGGAACTTACTAATTGCGCTCTCTAAAAGATTTCTATCATTTCAATTCCAAGGTTTTTGATTTCTCATTTAACCTTTTCTTTGTCAAGAAAATAATAATTGCAAGGTGTACCTTTAAATAAACAAGCTTATAAAGAATTTCAGTGAAATAAGTGTGCTTAACCCCTTCTTTAAGGTCAGCACCTTGTGATTTCTCCCTTCGGTTTCCTTGGAGTTTAATGAGTCACTCACTGTGATGTATGTTCTGTTTACCCACTTACCTTTAGTAAGGAAGGTGCATGTGGTGTGGAGTCTATAATGCCACTCACTGATGTGTATGTTGTGTGTACCTGCTTACTTTCAGTGAGGAAGATGCATCAGGTGTGGAGTCTATAGGAGCATTCACTGGTGTATATGTTGTGTGTACCTACTTACCTTCAGTGAGGAAGGTGCATGAGGTGTGGACTCTATAATGCCACTCATCGGTGTGTTTGTTGTATGCACTTGCTTACCATCAGATAGCCAGATGCATGAGGTGTGGAGCGTAGCAAGTCACTCACTGGTGTGTATGCTGTGTGTACCTGCTTACCTTCAGTCTGCATGAGGTGTGAACACTAGGGAGTCACTCAATGGTGAGTATGTTCTGTGTAACTACTTACCTTCAGTTAGTCAGGTGCATAAGGTGTGTAGTCACTAACTGGTGTGCATGTTGTGTGTACCTCTTTACTTTCCGTCAGAAAGGTGCATGAGGTGTGGGGGTCTAGAGAGCCACTTTCTGGTGTGTATGTTCTGTGTAGCTGCTTACCTTCAGTTAGTCAGGTGCATGAGGTAATGTGCTTAGCAAGTCACTCAATGGTGTGTATGTTCTGTGTAGCTGCTTACCTTCAGTTAGTTAGGTGCATGAGGTAATGTGCTTAGCAAGTCACTCAATGGTGTGTATGTTCTGTGTAGCTGCTTACCTTCAGTTAGTCAGGTGCATGAGGTAAGGTGCATAGCAAGTCACTAAGTGGTGTGTATGTTCTGTGTAGCTGCTTACCTTCAGTTAGTCAGGTACATGAGGTAAGGTGCATAGCAAGTCACTTATTGGTGTGTATGTTCTGTGTAGCTGCTTACCTTCAGTTAGTCAGGTGCATGAGGTAAGGTGCATAGCAAGTCACTTATTGGTGTGTATGTTCTGTGTAGCTGCTTACCTTCAGTTAGTCAGGTGCATGAGGTAAGGTGCATAGCAAGTCACTTATTGGTGTGTATGTTCTGTGTAGCTGCTTACCTTCAGTTAGTCAGGTGCATGAGGTAAGGTGCATAGCAAGTCACTCAGTGGTGTGTATGTTCTGTGTAGCTGCTTACCTTCAGGTACTCAGGTGCATGAGGTAAGGTGCATAGCAAGTCACTCAGTGGTGTGTATGTTCTGTGTAGCTGCTTACCTTCAGTTAGTCAGGTGCATGAGGTAAGGTGCATAGCAAGTCACTCAGTGGTGTGTATTTTCTGTGTAGCTGCTTACCTTCAGTTAGTCAGATGCATGAGGTAAGGCGCATAGCAAGTCACTCACTGGTGTGTATGTTCTGTGTAGCTGCTTAACTTCGGTTAGTCAGGTGCATGAGGTAAGGCGCTTAGCAAGTCACTCAGTGGTGTGTATGTTCTGTGTAGCTGCTTACCTTCAGCTAGTCAGGTGCATGAGGTAAGGTGCATAGCAAGTCACTCAGTGGTGTGTATGTTCTGTGTAGCTGCTTACCTTCAGTTAGTCAGGTGCATGAGGTAAGGTGCATAGCAAGTCACTCAGTGGTGTGTATGTTCTGTGTAGCTGCTTACCTTCAGTTAGTCAGGTACATGAGTTGCAGAGCGTAGTAAGTCACTCAATGGTGTGTATGTTCTGTGTAACTACTACCTTCAGTCCCAAGGTGGAACATTAAATGTTATCCTGGGGTTATAAAACCCAAGCATACTCTTTTCTAGAGTACACTGCTTAATTTGTATACCTAATATATATATTTGTTGGAATACCAAAGCATCATTACGATAAAACGATATGCTCAGACTCTAACACTGACTACACTATTCAGTAACAAGTCACACTTAACAGCTTCCTTACATGGACATTGCACAAATAATTTAATTTGTAAGCCCTAAACTTAACTACTGTAACCCACTTATCTAACTGCTGCATTATAGCATTTTGAAAATGAATTCAATAAAATGTAAAAAAGATTAAAAGGATATCAAACCCACAACACTTATTTTGTGATTCAGACAGAGCAGAAAATCCTATTCACTTCTATTATCAAATTTGTTTCCTTCCCATGGTACTCTGTGTTGAAGAGATACCTAGGTAGGCATCTGGAGCCCTACATGGCAGGAAATAGTGCTGCCATCTAGTGCTCTTGCTAATGTATAAACTTCTTGTAAAACTGCTGCCATATAGTGCTCCAGAAAAGGACAGACTCCTAAGCATACATCGCTGCTTTTCAACAAGATACAAAGAGAATGAAGAAAAAATGATAATAGAAGTAAATTAGAAAGTTGTTTAAAATCACACGTTCTATCTGAATCCTGAAAAAAACATATTTGGGTTTCATATCCCTTTAAAGATTATCACTTTTTTTTTAAGTCTAGAGGATATGAATCTTAGCTATTAAAACCGCCTGAAAGACAAATAGTTTAACCCTTTTACCTATTGTGACATATATATGTTGTGCGGTACTTTGCTTATCGTACCGCACAACATATATATACATCAAAACTGCAGGAAGCTCAAGCAGTGTTGACTGTTAAATTACAGCCGAGAGCTGGAGATCCTGAGTTCATGGCATCTGGCGCATATGGAACCGTAGCGTGATCGGTGCTCCGGTTCCATATGAAGGCAGATGCCAGATCGTCCAGGGTGATTAGCTACAGTGCCATGGTCTTTAAACTTCTTGACAATGTTGCACACAGTGGACACAGGAACATTAAGATCTCTGGAGATGGATGTGTAACCTTGAGATTGTCCATGCTTTTCCACAATTTTTGTTCTCAAATCCTCAAGCAATTCTTTGCTGCTCTTTCTCTTCTCCTTGCTCAGTGCGACACACAGAGATACACAACAGAAAGGCGGAGTCCATTTTTCACCATTTTAACTGTGATTTTTATATTGTCAGCACCTGTTAGTTGATACAGATGAGTTTAATTACAACTTACAGGAGCATCACAAACTTGGAATGTAATTATTTCTTACAATTTTGAGAAGGTGCCAATAATTTTGTCCAGCCCATTTTTTGAGTTTTGCGTGGAATGTGTCAGATTTGGCTTTTTTTTTTCTCTCCACTTTTTTGTGTCATACCAATACAAACAAAAGAAATAAACATGATAATGCCTGAACATTTGTAATTGCAACAATTTTCTGGACGAAGTGGTGCATTATCTGACAGAAATGCAGGGGTGCCAATATTTTGGGCCATGACTGTAAATATATATATATATATATATAATACAGGTGGCCCTCGTTTTACAACGGTTCAATTTACACCGTTTCAGAATAACAACCTTTTTTTTCCAATCATGTGACTGCTATTGAAAAGCATTGAGAAGCAGTGCATTTATTAAAATAGCCAGTAGGTGGAGCTGTCCGCTTGTGTTGCAGCAAAGCCAAGCAAGCTGAAATTAATAAGTTTAACCAGACTTGAGCTATCAAGCAGATTTCAAAGGAACAAGATCTTCCTGTCTATAAATTAGTCCAGATTGGAATGCATAGAAAGAACTGTTTGCAGAAAAATGCAAGTGAAGTCTGTGTTGTGTGATTATTTTATTAGGTTTATAATGCTGTTTAGCAAATGTTTTTGTTCATTTAACTTAGTTTAATTATATATTCTGTGTTGTGTGATTATTTTATTAGGTTTATAATTCTGTTTAGCATTTAAAGTCTTCATTTCAAAGCTTTAAAAATAATGTATTAGTTGTTACTTATGACAATTTTGAGAGGGGCCTGGAACATATCTACCTCACTTCCCATTGACTTACATTATAAACTGGGTTTCAATTTACAACGGTTTCGATTTACAACCATTCCTTCTGGAACCTAACCCCGGCGTAAACTGAGGGCTACCTATATATATATGTATGATACAGCAGAATACTGAAGTTATCCAATGAATATTGTTCAGTATTGTTTATACAGATCAGGGATAAGTCCCATATTTGCTCTAGCAAGAAGCCATAACATACACTTCAGGGCCCTAGTAGGACCACACATAACTACAGAATCACTGACCTCTGCAATGAAATAATTACAAGCCCATTTCACAAGTGTCATTATGGGGGATGCATGGTACGCTGGAAG
Organism: Bombina bombina; assembly: GCF_027579735.1. Lineage (NCBI taxonomy): Eukaryota > Metazoa > Chordata > Amphibia > Anura > Bombinatoridae > Bombina > Bombina bombina. The sequence continues at coordinate 975,087,869 of NC_069500.1, read as the reverse complement.
CAACCTGTTCTGTTAAATTGCCTTCTTTATAACTGCAATGAGTAGTCACTTTCTCAAATAACAATAGTGGAATGTTTTCTAGCTTCAGGTTTTATACCAGTCTAGGCGTGTCACTCTCCTCGTATGGTTGATGGCAATGGGGCCAAAGATGGGCCTTTTAGAGGTCAAGAGACAATAACAAGTTCAACCTAGAAGGATGTGATATATATACATATACAGTATATAGATAGATAGATAGATAGATATTTTACCTTTATGCTATTTATCAGCAATTAAGCTTGTATTAATGATATGTGTTGTAGAGTTACCAGAACAAATGTAATGTTTCATTAATGTCTATTCATATTAAATTAAGATAATTTCTAGAATATTATTGATAATTAAAAACACATTCTTAAAATAAACTGTTTCATCTGGTAATATTATTAACATCCTGTGTTTTTATTTTGGAAACACTGTCAGGTACAATTATATATTCTGAAAATCATAATTCGTTACCATACAAGTTGATATAGGATGCGCTATAGAGCCGTAGGATATAAAGATATAAATATAAATATAAAATTCACTGTATCGTTACCAGTTAAAACAATACAAAAATTAAAAATCCCAAAGGCCCTTAAGGGATACGTTTAAATACTATTTATGTGCAAAATCTGTGATCATTAAAAATCGGTGATAATTAAAAATATAGGAAAATATCTACGTACATATATATAAATACAGTATATCCAAGTGAAAAATCAAAGTGAAATAAATTCAATATATCAAAGTGCAATAAATGATCAAGTGACAATATTTTGTAAAACACAAATGTGATATTTAATAAATCAATGTATAAAAGGTTGACACATAAAATCCATATAGCATTCAATCATACATAAAATAGAACCGGTTTAAACATACACACTATACACAACCCCTCAGATTCCCCAAATAAAATGTGGCTAGCGGAGAACACCTATAATGACTGTGTTCTAATCTTGGTGTTAGTATTTCAAGGGGATCCCCCAAAGAAGATGGTCCGGAATGACAATGTGGGTTTAATTATTGTAAATCCAAAGATATAAATGCTGGGGATTGTGTGTAGTGCGAAATAACTGGAGGGGGGGGGGACTTTGAAAATAGATTAGTCAAAAGGGAAGCAGAATTAATCTATGAGTTTAACACTTTGCATCCGTTGGGTTCGAATTCAGAGTTGGAATTAGCCCCCTTTTTAACTTAGGGGTTTATTATCTTTAGTACCCTGCGTTTAAGTATTTCTATTTTTAGCTTTTTTCAGCTTTTTAGTTTAGAGTTCTTCCTTGTGGATCTTTAACTTGATATTTTAGAGAGCAACAATAACTAGTATTAGGATTGTAGAGCAGGGAATTATTTAGATAGGAATGTAGGGCTAGGTTTGTTTGAGCTAGGTTCTATTTATATCTTATGTGATTTTCATGTTTTAAATTTTATATACATTAGTTATTTTGGATACCTTCAGAAGTGGGATAAATCTTGGCCTTAGGTTGACCACGCAATATTTCATCAATATTTCATCTGAATTTTTCTATTTTCCCTGTTTGTTATGTATTTTTTCCTTATATTGTTTCAAAAATTGTAGTCTTATGTATTATTAAAATTGTATTTTTAAGGATTTTTAACGTTACATTTGATTATATGGAAACAAATTTTTAAACACTAGAGATCTGGCTTGGGATTTGGTGTGAAAATTTATGAACAAAGAATGGCATGTGAGGTGTTCGGATTCCCCCCAGGAAGTAGTTACCTGCGGAAAGGTGTTGTAGCAATAGCGAATCACCTGTGCAGAGAGTGGATTTAAGGGCAAAGGTTGCAGGAAGTAGCATCTTGAAAAAGACCCAGAAGGGGTTGAAACGCGTAGAGGACTTACCTGCTACTGTTTGTGATTATTTGGAGGACCGAAGCTGAAGTGAACTCTCTGTACCCTGGCGTACAGAGGGCATCCTATGGATACATTCGTGGAAACAAACACTTGCGCAAGTGGTCACCTAGGATCCGGAACCGGGTGATGTCACTCACGGGATTTTCGCTGAGCAGACATCTAAAGGAGCAGCCGGAGTGTCGGGCCAGGTAAGGAGATCGCTGGCAGACACTTGTAAGAAGGTAGGGGAGCCTCCCGGCTAAGTTATAAGTACTTGATTGCCTATAAACTAAGAGAACATTAAGGAAGGAGCTCTATACCATCGTGGGCTTTAATTGTGACTAAAAAGAGACTGGGGATATAACGGCATCATTCAGAAACATTAACATTTATATCTTTGGATTTACAATAATTAAACCCACATTGTCATTCCGGACCATCTTCTTTGGGGGATCCCCTTGAAATACTAACACCAAGATTAGAACACATTCATTATAGGTGTTCTCCGCCAGCCACATTTTATTTGGGGAATCTGAGGGGTTGTGTATAGTGTGTATGTTTAAACCGGTTCTATTTTATGTATGATTGAATGCTATATGGATTTTATGTGTCAACCTTTTATACATTGATTTATTAAATATCACATTTGTGTTTTACAAAATATTGTCACTTGATCATTTATTGCACTTTGATATATTTAATTTATTTCACTTTGATTTTTCACTTGGATATACTGTATTTATATATATGTACGTAGATATTTTCCTATATTTTTAATTATCACCGATTTTTAATAATCACAGATTTTGCACATAAATAGTATTTAAACGTATCCCTTAAGGGCCTTTGGGATTTTTAATTTTTGGATTGTTTTAACTGGTAACGATACTGTGAATTTTATATTTATATTTATATCTATATATCCTACGGCTCTATAGCGCCTCCTATATCCACTGATTTTACATTCTTAATTCTTTATTGTCTAGGGAGGAGACAATAACCTTTAGTGAGGCTAAGTAGGTTTTTGGTCTAGCGCTATACCCTATCCGTGTCTGTTTTACCATACAAGTTGTTGTTTTTTTAATTTAGTAATTCACAAATAAATAAAACAGCTCTACTTTGTTGATATTTTTTTTTTCCTTTTGTTTTAAATATACAGGCTTGAAGGAAATAATATTAGTTATGAAGCTGTTGAACAGTTTTCAGACATAACTGAGTTTAATTCAACTCTACAATATGCTGTGTAAGTACATTTTGATATTTCTCAGTATGTAAAAAGTTTGAAAAATCAAAGTATGTTTAGTTATTGTTCCATAAAAAATAATAAAAAAATAAAACGTGTTCTTTCAAAGTATAGTGAAACCATGTTTTTGCTGACTTATAAAAACTGTAATATTCAGCACTCATATTGCTGTCAGATATTAGATTATTAGCCAGGGAAAATAAATATGAAAAAGAAATGAATGTTTACAAGTAACCAGATAAATTCAATTTGGATAGTGTCTCAGGAAGCAATAAAACTATTTAGATATGAATCAGAAATATTTTTTTATGTTACAGTACAGTTACTGCAAGAAACATAAGCTGAGGATACTTGCAGTCAAAATAATTTTGCATCAAATGTTTATTAAATGGACATAAAATATTTTGGGGTACATTAATTAATGTTGCTTTTTTGTATCTTGTCTGATATATAAGACATTCAAAATATGTGATTCTCAGATAAGTGGATGGAAGTATAATACTAACGATATTGTTAGTATAAATACACTTTTTATTGTTATAGCTAATTGCATTGCCTAAACAATATTTAGTCATAATAATTCACATTGTCACTGCAAAACATGTTCTTAGGTAATGAGGAACTGTCCTTCTATGTATAATAAATATGTTAGCACAACATTAAAATCAAAGAAATGTTTTAGGGCCTGAATATCAAAAACTTGCTGGCATGGAAAGAACGCATGCAAAACCTTTTTCTTTCATGTAATTGGCAAGAGTCCATCAGCTAGTGACATATGGGATATACAATCCTACCAGGAGGGGCAAAGTTTCCCAAACCTCAAAATGCCTATAAATACACCCCTCACCACACCCACAATTCAGTTTTACAAACTTTGCCTCCTATGGAGGTGGTGAAGTAAGTTTGTGCTAAGATTTCTACGTTGATATGCGCTTCTCAGCATTGTTGAAGCCCGATTCCTCTCAGAGTACAGCGAATGTCAGAGGGACGTGAAGGGAGTATCACTTATTGAATACGATGATTTCCCTAACGGGGGTCTATTTCATAGGTTCTCTGTTATCGGTCGTAGAGATTTATCTCCTACCTCCCTTTTCAGATCGACGATATACTCTCAATTTACCATTACCTCTACTAATAACTGTTTTAGTACTGGTTTGGCTATCTGCTATATGTGGATGGGTGTCTTTTGGTAAGTATGTTTTTATTTTCTTAAGACACCTCAGCTATGGTTTGGCACTTTATGCATTTATATAAAGTTCTAAATATATGTATTGTAATTATATTTGCCATGAGTCAGGTTCATGTATTTCCTTCTGCAGACTGTCAGTTTTATATTTGGGGAATATAAACATCTTTTAAATATGAAATTTATTTCTTACCTGGGGTTTAGTCTTTTTTTCAATTGACTACTTCTTACAAATTGCGGGCGGTATTAGGCCCGCGGGTGCGACAAATGATAAACTTTATTGCTTCATTTTTGGCGCGAAAATTTTTTGGCGCGAAAAAGTACGTCTATGACGCAAGTTAGTCACTTTCGGCGTCATACTTGACGCCAAGACCTTTCACACTGCTGCGTCATTAGTGAAGTGAGTGTGTCATTTCCGGTTATTTTTTTTATTATTTAAATACCCCATTGATGTTTGCCTCTTGCTTTTTTCTATCAGAGGGCTATGCTATTTGCATTTTTTCCCATTCCTGAAACTGTCATATAAGGAAATAGATAATTTTGTTTTATATGTTGTTTTTTATCTTACATTTTTCAAGATGTCTCAACATGATCCTGCCTCAGAAGCTTCTACTGGAACATTGCTGCCTGACATCGGTTCAACCAAAGCTAAGTGCATTTGTTGTAAAATTGTAGAAATTATCTCACCGAATGTCATTTGTAATAGTTATCATGATAAACTTTTACATGCAGATAGTGTATCCATTAGTAATAGTACATTGCCAGTTACAGTTCCTTCAACTTCTTATGTGCATGATATACCTGTAAATTTTAAAGAATTTGTTTCTGATTCTATTCTGAAGGCTTTGTCTGCGTTTCCACCTTCAAATAAACGTAAAAGGTCTTTTAAAACTTCTCATTTAGTTTATGAAATTTCAAATGACCAACAACATAATAATTTATCCTCTCCTGAAGAGGATCTATCTGATTCAGAAGATCCTTCCTCAGACATTGACACTAACAAATCTACTTATTTATTTAAAATTGAGTATATTTGTTTTTATTAAAAGAAGTGTTAATTACTTTGGATATTGAGGTAACCAGTCCTCTTGACGTTCAGTCTAATAAACGTTTAAATGCTGTTTTTAAACCTCCTGTGGTTTTTCCAGGGGTTTTTCCTATTCCTAAGGCTATTTCTGATATTATTTCTAAAGGAATGGAATAAGCCAGGTACTTCTTTTATTCCTTCTTCAAGGTTTAATAAATTGTATCCTTTACCAGCAAAATCTATAGAGTTTTGGGAAAAGATCCCCAAAGTTGATGGGGCTATTTCTACTCTTTCTAAACGTACCACTATTCCTATGGGAGATAGTACTTCCTTTAAGGATCCTTTAGATAGGAAGCTTGAATCTTATCTAAGGAAGGCCTATTTATGTTCAGGTCATCTTCTTAGACCTGCAATTTCTTTGGCTGATGTTGCGGCTATATCAACTTTCTGGTTGGAGAATTTAGCGCAGCAGGAATTGGATTCTGACTTATCTAGCATTATTCGCTTACTGCAATATGCTAATCATTTTATTTATGATGCTATTTTTGATATTATCAAAATTGATGTTAGCTATTTTAGCTAGAAGAGCTTTGTGGCTTAAATCCTGGAATGCTGATATGACATCTAATTCTAGATTACTATCTCTTTCTTTACAAGGTAATAATTTATTTGGGTCCCAGTTGGATTCTATTATTTCAACTGTTACTGGGGGAAAGGGAGTTTTTCTGCCTCAGGATAAAAAACCTAAGGGTAAATATAAGGCTTCTAACTGTTTTGGTTCCTTTCGTCAGAATAAGGAACAAAAAAAAAAAAAATTCAATCCTTCCCCCAAGGAATCTGCCTCCAATTGGAAGCCTTCCTCAAATTGGAATAAATCCAAACCTTTTAGAAAACCAAAGTCAGCCCCTAAGTCCGCATGAAGGTGCGGCCCTCATTCCAGCTCAGCTCAGCTCAGATTAAGGTTTTTAAAGGATATTTGGATAAAATCTGTTCAAAATCAATGGATTCAGAGCATTGTCTCTCAAGGGTATCGAATAGGATTCAGAGTAAGACCTCCTGTGAGAACATTTTTTCTCTCACGTATCCCAGTAAATCCAGTAAAAGCTCAGGCTTTCCTGAAGTGTGTTTCAGACCTGGAGTCTTCAGGGGTAATCATGCCAGTTCCTCTTCTGGAACAAGGATTGGGTTTTATTCAAATCTATTCATTGTCCCAAAGAAGGAAAATTTATTCAGACCAGTTCTGGATCTGAAAATTTTGAATCGTTATGTAAGAGTACCAACTTTCAAGATGGTGACTATAAGGACTATTCTGCCTTTTGTTCAGCAAGGACATTATATGTCCACAATAGACTTGCAGGATGCATACCTTCATATTCCGATTCATCCAGAACATTATCAGTTTCTGAGATTCTTTTTTCTAGACAAGCATTACAAATTTGTTACTCTTCCATTTGGTCTAGCAACAGCTCCAAGAATCTTTTCAAAGGTTCTGGGTGCCCTACTCTCTGTAATCAGAGAACAGGGTATTGCGGTGTTTCCTTATTTGGACGATATCTTGGTACTAGCTCAGTCTTTACGTTCTGCAGAATCTCACACAAATCAACTAGAGTTGTTTCTTCGGAAACATGGTTGGAGGATCAATTTACCAAAGAGTTTCTTGATTCCTCAGACAAGGGTCACCTTTTTAGGCTTCCAGATAGATTCAGTGTCCATGACTCTGTCTCTAACAGACAAGAGACATTTAAAATTGGTTGCAGCCTGCCGGCACCTTCAGTCTCAGTCATTCCCTTCAGTGGCTATGTGCATGGAAGTTTTAGGCCTCATGACTGCAGCACCGGACGCGATCCCCTTTGCTCGTTTTCACATGAGACCTCTTCAGCTTTGTATGCTGAATCAATGGTGCAGGGATTATACAAAGATATCACAATTAATATCCTTAAATCCCAATGTACGACACTCTCTGACATGGTGGATAGATCACCATCATTTAGTTCAAGGGGCTTCTTTTGTTCGGCCAACCTGGACTGTGATCACAACAGATGCGAGTCTCTTAGGTTGGGGAGCTGTTTGGGGATCTCTGACAGCACAAGGGGTTTGGAAATCTCAAGAGGCGAGATTACCAATAAATATTTTAGAACTCTGTGCAATTCTCAAAGCTCTTTAGTTTTGGCCTCTGTTAAGAGAGAACCGTTCATTGTTTTCAGACAGACAATATCACAACAGTGGCATATGTCAATCATCAGGGTGGGACTCACAGTCCCCAAGCTATGAAAGAAGCATCTCGAATACTTGGCAGAATCCAGCTCCTGTCTAATCTCTGCGGTGCATATCCCAGGTGTAGACAATTGGGAAGCGGATTATCTCAGCTGTCAGACTTTACATCCAGGGGAGTGGTCTCTCCATCCAGAGATAGATCTCATGGCCTCTCATCTAAACAAGAAACTTCCCAGATACCTGTCCAGGTCCAGGGATGTTCAGGCGGAAGCAGTGGATGCACTGACACTTCCTTGGTGTTATCATCCTGCTTACATCTTCCCGCCTCTAGTTCTCCTTCCAAGAGTGATCTCCAAAATCATCATGGAACAGTCTTTTGTGTTGCTGGTGGCTCCAGCATGGCCACACAGGTTTTGGTATGCAGATCTGGTTCGGATGTCCAGTTGCCTGCCTTGGCCACTTCCGTTACGGCTGGACCTATTATCTCAAGGTCCGTTTTTCCATCAGGATCTCAAATCATTAAATTTGAAGGTATGGAAATTGAATGCTTAGTTCTAAGTCATAGAGGTTTCTCTGACTCAGTGATTAATACTATGTTACAAGCTGGTAAATCTGTCTCTAGAAAGATTTATTATAGAGTTTGGAAGACTTACATTTCATGGTGTTCTTCTCATAAATTCTCCTGGCATTCTTTTAGAATTCCTAGAATTTTACAGTTCCTTCAGGAAGGTTTGGATAAGGGTTTGTCTGCAAGTTATTTCACAGAAAGATTGCTATACTTCCTGATATTCACTGTTTTGTACAGGCTTTAGTTCATATTAAGCCTGTTATTAAATCAATTTCTCCTCCTTGGAGTCTTAATTTGGTTCTGAAGGCTTTACAGGCTCCTCCATTTGAGCCTATGCATTCTTTGGACATTAAACTACTTTCTTGGAAAGTGTTGTTCCTTTTGGCTATCTCTTCTGCTAGAAGAGTTTCTGAGCTATCTCCTCTTTCTTGTGAGTCTCCTTTTCTGATTTTTCATCAGGATAAGGAAGTTTTGCGGACTTCTTTTCAATTTTTACCTAAGGTTGTGAATTCTAACAACATTAGTAGAGAAATTGTTGTCCCTTCCTTATGTCCTAATCCTAAGAATTCTTTGGAGAGATCCTTACATTCTTTGGATGTGGTAAGAGCTTTGAAATATTATGTGGAAGCTACAAAAGATTTCAGGAAGACTTCCAGTCTATTTGTTTTATTTTTTGGTCCTAGGAAAGGTCAGAAGGCTTCTGCTATTTTCTTGGCTTCTTGGTTGAAACTTTTGATTCATCAAGCTTATTTGGAGTCGTGTCAGGCCCCGCCTCAAAGAATTACAGCTCATTCTACTAGATCAGTCTCCACTTCGTGGGCCTTTAAGAATGAAGCTTCAGTTGATCAGATTTGCAAAGCGGTGACTTGGTCCTCTTTGCATACATTTACTAAATTCTACCGTTTTGATGTATTTGCTTCTTCGGAAGCAGTTTTTGGTAGACAAGTTCTTCAGGTAGCTGTTTCAGTTTGATTCTTCTGCTTTGATAAGTTTTTTTCTTTCAAAAATGAAAATAAACTTATTTTTTTGGGTTGTGGATTAATTCCCTCCCTCTCTAGTGACTCTTGAGTGGAAGACTCCACATCTTGGGTATTGATATCCCATATCTCACTAACTCATGGACTCTTGCCAATTACATGAAAGAAAACATAATTTATGTAAGAACTTACCTGATAAATTCATTTCTTTCATATTGGCAAGAGTCCATGAGGCCCACCCTTTTTATGGTGGTTATGATTTTTTGTATAAAGCACAATTATTTCCAAATTTCCTTTGTTGATGCTTTCTACTCCTTTCTTTATCACCCCACTGCTTGGCTATTCATTAAACTGAATTGTGGGTGTGGTGAGGAGTGTATTTATATGCATTTTGAGGTTTGGGAAACTTTGCCCCTCCTGGTAGGATTGTATATCCCATATGTCACTAGTTCATGGACTCTTGCCAATATGAAAGAAATGAATTTATCAGGTAAGTTCTTACATAAATTATGTTTTTTTAAAATTTGTATTACACAATAATATAGGTGTGTCTCCTTCACACCCACAACCCTGTTTAGTGAGATAGACAGCTCTCAAGCTGAAATATGCCTTTATGAAATGTATAGACGCACCTTATAGAACTGACAAGACTTTGTAGATTATCTTTTCAGATCAGAGCATTAAATAATCTGGCCCATGTAGTATGAAACAAATCATCATGCTTCTGCATATATACAGCCCAGTATTAACTGTTTATCATTTATTTAAACATTGGATGTAGTTGTTTTATTCAGAAAATATCATAGTTTATATTTTTAGCTTACAAGCACTTAGCTGAAAGGCTTAAAGGGACACTCTAATGCAGAAACTAACTGCACTATTTTGTAATGAAACATTTAAAAGGACAGTCTAGTCAAAATTAAACTTTCATGATTCAAAAAGGGCATGCAATTTTAAACAACTTACTTACAACTTTTATCATCAAGTTTGCTTTAAGCCCTTGAAGGCCGCCTCTAATCTCAGTGCATATTGTCAGTTTTTTCACAGCTAGACAGTGCTAGTTCACATATGCCATACAGATAACATTCACCTAGATTACAAGTTTTGCGCTAAACAGGGTGCGAAAATAAAGCCAAAAAATGTACATATTGCACTCTTCATAGCGCGAGTTACTGAAAAGCTCCTTGTGCTGTGCGTTATGGTGCGTTAAGCTCCATACCGCACAAAAGCCAAGGGCTGACTTGATTTGACTTGCTAGTGCACGCTTTCCCCCATTGACATCAATGGGAAGAGAGTGTTAGAAAAATACTAACACCTGCGATCGCGGAATGGAAATCGCCATAACGCAACCCCATTAATGTCTATGGGGAAAATAAAACACTCTAACATAAACCCCTAGTCTAGACAACCCTAATCTGCCGCTCCAGACATCGCCAACACTAAATAAAAGTTATTAACCCCTAATCTGCTGCTCCCCGACATCGCTGACACTAAATATAATTATTAACCGCTATTCCGCCACTCCCCGACATCGCCAACACTAATAAAAGTTATTAACCCCTAATTCGCTGTCCCCCTGACATCGCCGACATCTAAAGAAACCTATTAACCCCTAAACTGCCGTCTCCCACATTGCAAAACACTATAATAAAGTATTAACCCCTTAACTTCCAGCCCCCCACATCATAACTACTAAACTAAACTTATTAACCCCTAAACCGCTGCCCCCCCTCATCCCAAAACACTATTGGCCAGATTACGAGTTTTGCTTTAGAAGCTGTGCGGTGCTAACAAGCAGTTTTTTCTCACCGCTCACTTACCTGCATCGCTGGTATTACGAGTTTTTACAAACCCGCCGTTAAAAGGCAAGAAGTGAGCGTTGAGCAAAATTATGCTCCTTACCGCAATACTAGCGCTGCTTAAGTCAGCAGTGAGCTGGTCGTACGTGGTTGTGCACTATTTCCCCATAGACATCAATGGGGAGAGCCGGCTGAGAAAAAGTCTAACACCTGCAAAAAAGCAGCGTAAAACTCAGTAACGCAGCCCAATTGATTCCTATGGGGAAACACATTTTATGTTTACACCTAACACCCTAACATGAACCCCGAGTCTAAACATCCCTAATCTTTCACTTATTAACCCCTAATCTGCCGCCTCTGACATCGCCGCCACCTACATTATACCCATTAACCACTAATCTGCCGCTCCGGACACCGCCGCCACCTACATTATACTTATTAACCCCTAATCTTCTGCCCCCAACATCGCCAACACCTACATTATATTTATTAACCCCTAATATGCCGCCCCTAACATCGCCGACACCTACATTATATTTATTAACCCCTAATCTGCCGTCCCCAATGTCGCCGTCACTATTCTAAATTTTTCTGCCCGTCTGGAGGACCACTTTTGCCCGTCTGGAGGAGTACTTCTGCTGGCTTCGTTGAGGAAATCTTGCCGCTTGGATGAAGACTTCTCCCGGTAAGTGAATCTTTGGGGTTTAGGGTGTATTGGGTGGGTTTATTTTTTCGGTTAGGGACTTTGGGTCTGCAAAAGAGCTAAATGCCCTTTTAAGGGCAATGCCCATCCAAATGCTCTTTTCAGGGCAATGGGGAGCTTAGGTTTTTTTAGTTAGCTTTTTATTTGGGGGGTTGTTTGTGTGGGTGGTGGGTTTTACTGTTGGGGGGTTGTTTGTATTTTTTTTACAGGTAAAAGAGCTGATTTCTTTGGGGCAATGCCCCGCAAAAGGCCCTTTTAAGGGCTATTGATAGTTTAGTTTAGGCTAGTGTTTTTTTTTATTTTGGGGGGGGCTTTTTTTATTTTGATAGGGCTATTAGATTAGGTGTAATTAGTTTAAAGATCTATAATTTGTTTTTTATTTTCTGTAATTTAGATTTTTGGGATTTAGATAATTTAATTTAATTTATTTAATTGTATTTAATTTAGTTAATTTATTTAATTGTAGTGTAGTGTTAGGTGTTAGTGTAACTTAGGTTAGGTTTTATTTTACAGGTAAATTTGTCTTTATTTTAGCTAGGTAGTTATTAAATAGTTAAAGGGACACTGTACCCAAATTTTTTCTTTTGTGATTCAGATAGAGCATGCAATATTAAGCAACTTTCTAATTTACTCCTATTATCAATTTTTGATCGTTCTCTTGCTATCATTATTTTAAAAAGAAGGCATCTAAGCTTTTTTTTGGTTTCAGTACTCTGGACAGCACTTTTTTATTGGTGGATGAATTTATCCACCAATCAGCAAGGACAACCCAGGTTGTTCACCAAAAATGGGCCGGCATCTAAACTTACATTCTTGCATTTGAAATAAAGATACCAAGAGAATGAAGAAAATTTTATAATAGGAGTAAATTAGAAAGTTGCTTAAAATTTCATGCTCAATCTGAATCACGAAAGAAAATTTTTGGGTACAGTGTCCCTTTAAGAACTATTTAATAACTATTTTACCTAGTTAAAATAAATACAAACTTGCCTGAAAAATAAAAATAAACCCTAAGATAGCTACAATGTAACTATTAGTTATATTGTAGCTAGCTTAGGGTTTATTTTATAGGTAAGTATTTAGTTTTAAATAGGAATAATTTAGTTAATGATAGTAATTTTATTTAGGTTTATTTAAATTTTATTTAAGTTAGGGGGTGTTAGGTTTAGGGTTAGACTTTGATTTAGGGGTTAATACATTTAATATAGTGGCGGCGACGTTGGGGACGGCAGATTAGGGATAATAAATATAATGTAGGTTGAGGCGATGTTAGGGGCGGAAGATTAGGGGTTAATATTATTTAACTAGTGTTTGCGAGGTGGGAGTGCAGCGGTTTAGGGGTTAATAGGTAGTTTATGGGTGTTAGTGTACTTTTTAGCACTTTAGTTATGAGTTTTATGCTACGGCGTTGTACCATAAAACTCTTAACTACTGACTTTAGAATGCCTTACGGATCTTGGAGGTAGAGGGTGTACCGCTCACTTTTTGGCCTCCCAGGACAGACTCGTAATACCGGCGCTATGGAAGTCCCATAGAAAAAAGGGTTTACGAAGTTTACGTAAGACGTTTTGCGGTAAGGCCAAAACAGTGTGCAGGGCCCCTATGCAAGTGAAAAAGCAGCATTAGGACCTGTTAACGCTGCTTTTTCAGCTTAACGCACAACTCATAATCTAGCCGTATATTAAACTATTAACCCCTAAACCTAACCCCCCCCAACTTTAAATTAAAATTACAATATAACTATCTTAAAAAAATAAGAACTTACCTGTGAAAAAAACAACAACTAAGTTTAAACTATAAATTAACCTAACATAACTATTCTAATAAAATTAAAAAAACTACCAATTAAAAAATCTAAATTACAAAAAATAATAAACACTAAATTATGAAAAATAAAAAACTCTAAGATTAAAAAAATAAACAAAATTATCAAAAATAAAAACATTTACACCTAATCTAATAGCCCTATAAAAATAAAAAAGCCCCCCCAAATAAAAACACCCCTAACCTACAATAAACTACCAATAGCCCTTAAAAGGGCATTTGTATGGCATTGCCCTAAGTTAAACAGCTCTTTTACCTTAAACCCCCCCACCCAACCAACCTCCCAAAATAAATAAAAACTAACTCTAAAAAATCCTAAATTACCCATTGCCCATTTGTATGGGCATTTCCCTTAAATGGACATTCAACTCTTTTACTACCCTTAAAAGGGCATTAAGCTCTTTTACAAGTGCCGAAAGCCCTCTAAAAAAAAAACACCCAAAAAAATAAAAAAATAACCCTAACACTAACCCCATTAAATTTACTCACAGTTCCTGAAGTCCGGACATCCATCTTCATCCAGGTGAAGAGAAGTCTTCATCTAAGCGGCAACATCTTTATTCATCTCAGGAACATCTTCTATCTTCATCCCGGCGGTGCAGAGCTATCCTGGAGGGCGAAGACATCCTGCGCAGAGTGTGCTCTTCATACACTGAAGTTGAATGCAAGGTACCCGTTTCAAAATGGCGTACCTTGAATTCCTATTGGCTGCTTTGATTCTTTAAATTCAAATCAGCCAATAGGATGAGAGCTTCTGAAATCCTATTGGCTGTTCAAATCAGCCAATAGGATTTCAGAAGCTCTTATCCTATTGGCTGATTTGAATTTGAAAAATCAAATCAGCCAACAGGAATGCAAGGTACGCCATTTTGAAACGGGTACCTTGCATTCAACTTCAGTGTACGGTGGTGACCGTATGAAGAGTATGCTCCGTGCAGGATGTTTTCGCCCCCCCCCCAGGATAGCTCAGCTCCGCACTGCCGGGATGAAGATAGAAGACGTCCCCGAGATGGATGAAGGTGTTGCCGCCTGGATGAAGACTTCTCGCCGCCTGGATGAACATGGATTTTTATTATTATTATTTTTTTTTAAATAGAGCTGTTTAACTTAGGGCAATGCCCTACAAAAGGCCCTTTTAAGGGCTATCGGTAGTTTATTGTAGGTTAGGGGAGAGTTTTTTTTTTTTTTTTTTTTATAGGGCTATTAGATAAGGTGTAATTGTTTTTATTTTTGATAATTTCATTTATTATTAGAGTTGTGTTAGTTTTTTTTTACATTTGTAATTTAGATTTTTTAATTAGTATTTTTTTTTATTTTATTAGAATAGTTATGTTATTGTTTTTATTTATTTTAAGATAGTTATATTGTCATTTTAATTTAAAGTTAGGGGGGTGTTAGGTTTAGGGGTTAATAGTTTAATTTAGTGTTTTGCGATGTGGGAGTGGCAGTTTAGGGGTTAATAGGTCTAGTTTAGTAGTTACGATGTGGGGGGCTGGAGGTTTAGGGGTTAATACTTTATTATAGTGTTGGTGATGTTGGGGGGGGCGGTGGTTTAGGGGTTTAATAGGTTTATTTAGGTGTCGGCGATGTCGGGGGCAGCAGATTAGGGGTTAATAGGTTTATTTAATAGTCGCGATGTTTGTGGGTGGTAGATTAGGGAATAATAAATGTAATATAGTTTTTTCAATGCAGGAGGATGGCGGTTTAGGGGTTAATAGGTAGTTTATGGGTGTTAGTGTACTTTGTAACATTTTAGTTATGAGTTTTGTGAAACATTTTTGTTTAGCAAAATCCATAACTTCTGGTCTCAGATGGCGGTATGGCTCGTGTCGGTATTTGCTGTAACGCAAGCATTTTAGCCGGACCGCACAACCTGTAATACGGGCGCAAGAAAAAAAATTTGGAGTGCGGAATGGACGTTAAGTTACAGGCTAAAATGCTTTTATAGCTATACCGCCGCGACTCGTAATATGCGTTACTGGCTATTCCAGAGTAATCATTTTCGCCGTTAATAGCTGTACCACAAAACTTGTAATCTAGTCGATTGTTCTTATTCTTGTGGAGTTATTTAAATCAACAATGATTGGCTATAATGCAAATCTGTCAATAGAACTGAAATAAGCGGGCAGTAAACAAAGGCTTAGATACAAAGTAATCACAGTGGTAAAAAGTATATTAATATAATCGTGTTGATTATGCAAAATTGGGGAATGGGTAGTAAAGGGATTATCTATCTTTATAAACAATAAAATTCTGAAGTAGACTGTCCCTTTATTTTTGACTTTCATGCCCCTTTAACACCCCAAAGGGGGTTAAACACATATGTAAGATCCTAATCGGAAGTCACATGCATTGTAGCTCCTAAACAGGTAATGGTCAGTGATTGGTGACAACATGCTACTACCAATTTTGATTGGCTGACTGTCGGTATCTTGCTTGGGAACTTTAGTCCTTATGGCTAACAAACAGTACTTTAGTTATGCATTTAACCCATTTTGGGGGTTATAAAGGGACATACAATTTAAAATTACATTTCTCCAACATAGGTGTGTCCGGTCCACGGCGTCATCCTTACTTGTGGGGATATTCTCTTCCCCAACAGGAAATGGCAAAGAGCCCAGCAAAGCTGGTCACATGATCCCTCCTAGGCTCCGCCTACCCCAGTCATTCTCTTTGCCGTTGTACAGGCAACATCTCCACGGAGATGGCTTAGAGTTTTTTAGTGTTTAACTGTAGTTTTTCATTATTCAATCAAGAGTTTGTTATTTTCAAATAGTGCTGGTACGTACTATTTACTCAGAAACAGAAAAGAGATGAAGAATTCTGTTTGTATGAGGAAAATGATTTTAGCAACCGTAACTAAAATCCATGGCTGTTCCACACAGGACTGTTGAGAGCAATTAACTTCAGTTGGGGGAACAGTTTGCAGTCTCTTGCTGCTTGAGGTATGACACATTCTAACAAGACGATGTAATGCTGGAAGCTGTCATTTTCCCTATGGGATCCGGTAAGCCATGTTTATTACGATTGTAAATAAGGGCTTCACAAGGGCTTATTTATACTGTAGACTTTTTTTGGGCTAAATCGATTGATATTAACACTTATTTAGCCTTGAGGAATCATTTATTCTGGGTATTTTGATTTAATAATATCGGCAAGCACTGTTTTAGACACCTTATTCTTTAGGGGCTTTCCCAAAGCATAGGCAGAGTCTCATTTTCGCGCCGGTGTTGCGCACTTGTTTTTGAGAGGCATGGCATGCAGTCGCATGTGAGAGGAGCTCTGATACTCATAAAAGACTTCTGAAGGCGTCATTTGGTATCGTATTCCCCTTTGGGTTTGGTTGGGTCTCAGCAAAGCAGATACCAGGGACTGTAAAGGGGTTTAAAGCTTAAAACGGCTCCGGTTCCGTTATTTTAAGGGTTAAAGCTTCCAAAATTGGTGTGCAATATTTTCAAGGCTTTAAGACGCTGTGGTGAAAATTTGGTGAATTTTGAACAATTCCTTCATGTTTTTTCGCAATTGCAGTAATAAAGTGTGTTCAGTTTAAAATTTAAAGTGACAGTAACGGTTTTATTTTAAAACGTTTTTTGTACTTTCTGATCAAGTTTATGCCTGTTTAACATGTCTGAACTACCAGATAGACTGTGTTCTGAATGTGGGGAAGCCAGAATTCCTATTCATTTAAATAAATGTGATTTATGTGATAATGACAATGATGCCCAAGATGATTCCTCAAGTGAGGGGAGTAAGCATGGTACTGCATCATTCCCTCCTTCGTCTACACGAGTCTTGCCCACTCAGGAGGCCCCTAGTACATCTAGCGCGCCAATACTCCTTACTATGCAACAATTAACGGCTGTAATGGATAATTCTGTCAAAAACATTTTAGCCAAAATGAACCCTTGTCAGCGTAAGCGTGGATGCTCTGTTTTAGTTACTGAAGAGCATGACGACGCTGATATTAATATCTCTGAAGGGCCCCTAACCCAATCTGAGGGGGCCAGGGAGGTTTTGTCTGAGGGAGAAATTACTGATTTAGGGAACATTTCTCAGCAGGCTGAATCTGATGTGATTACATTTAAATTTAAATTGGAACATCTCCGCATTTTGCTTAAGGAGGTATTATCCACTCTGGATGATTGTGAAAATTTAGTCATCCCAGAGAAACTATGTAAAATGGACAAGTTCCTAGAGGTGCCGGGGCTCCCAGAAGCTTTTCCTATACCCAAGCGGGTGGCGGACATTGTTAATAAAGAATGGGAAAGGCCCGGTATTCCTTTCGTCCCTCCCCCCATATTTAAAAAATTGTTTCCTATGGTCGACCCCAGAAAGGACTTATGGCAGTCAGTCCCCAAGGTCGAGGGAGCGGTTTCTACTTTAAACAAACGCACCACTATTCCCATAGAGGATAGTTGTGCTTTCAAAGATCCTATGGATAAAAAATTAGAAGGTTTGCTTAAAAAGATGTTTGTTCAGCAGGGTTACCTTCTACAACCCATTTCATGCATTGTCCCTGTCACTACAGCCGCATATTTCTGGTTTGATGAACTGCTTAAGGTGCTCGATAGTGACTCTCCTCCTTATGAGGAGATTATGGACAGAATCAATGCTCTCAAATTGGCTAATTCTTTCACTCTAGACGCCTCTTTGCAATTGGCTAAGTTAGCGGCTAAGAACTCTGGGTTTGCTATTGTGGCGCGCAGAGCGCTTTGGTTGAAATCTTGGTCGGCTGATGCGTCTTCCAAGAACAAGCTACTAAACATTCCTTTCAAGGGGAAAACGCTGTTTGGTCCTGACTTGAAAGAGATTATCTCTGATATCACTGGGGGTAAGGGCCACGCCCTTCCTCAGGATCGGCCCTTCAAGGCAAAAAATAGACCTAATTTTCGTCCCTTTCGTAAAAACGGACCAGCCCAAGGTGCTACGTCCTCTAAGCAAGAGGGTAATACTTCTCAGGCCAAGCCAGCTTGGAGACCAATGCAAGGCTGGAACAAGGGAAAGCAGGCCAAGAAACCTGCCACTGCTACCAAGACAGCATGAAATATTGGCCCCCGATCCGGGACCGGATCTGGTGGGGGGCAGACTCTCTCTCTTCGCTCAGGCTTGGGCAAGAGATGTCCTGGATCCTTGGGCGCTAGAAATAGTCTCCCAGGGTTATCTTCTGGAATTCAAGGGACTTCCCCCAAGGGGGAGGTTCCACAAGTCGCAGTTGTCTTCAGACCACATAAAAAGACAGGCGTTCTTACATTGTGTAGAAGACCTGTTAAAAATGGGAGTGATTCATCCTGTTCCATTAAGAGAACAAGGGATGGGGTTCTACTCCAATCTGTTCTTAGTTCCCAAAAAAGAGGGAACGTTCAGACCAATCCTAGATCTCAAGATCTTAAACAAATTTCTCAAGGTCCCATCGTTCAAGATGGAAACCATTCGAACTATCCTTCCTTCCATCCAGGAAGGTCAATTTATGACCACGGTGGATTTAAAGGATGCGTATCTACATATTCCTATCCACAAGGAACATCATCGGTTCCTAAGGTTTGCATTCCTGGACAAACATTACCAGTTCGTGGCGCTTCCTTTCGGATTAGCCACTGCTCCAAGGATTTTCACAAAGGTACTAGGGTCCCTTCTAGCGGTGCTAAGACCAAGGGGCATTGCAGTAGTACCTTACCTGGACGACATTCTGATTCAAGCGTCGTCCCTTCCTCAAGCAAAGGCTCACACGGACATTGTCCTGGCTTTTCTCAGATCTCACGGCTGGAAAGTGAACGTGGAAAAGAGTTCTCTATCCCCGTCAACAAGGGTTCCCTTCTTGGGAACAATTATAGACTCCTTAGAAATGAGGATCTTTCTAACAGAGGCCAGAAAAACAAAGCTTCTGGACTCTTGTCGGATACTTCATTCCGTTCCTCTTCCTTCCATAGCTCAGTGCATGGAAGTGATCGGGTTGATGGTGGCGGCGATGGACATAGTTCCTTTTGCGCGCATTCATCTAAGACCATTACAACTGTGCATGCTCAGTCAGTGGAATGGGGACTATACAGACTTGTCTCCGAAGATACAAGTAAATCAGAGGACCAGAGACTCACTCCGTTGGTGGCTGTCCCTGGACAATCTGTCTCAAGGGATGATGTTCCACAGACCAGAGTGGGTCATTGTCACGACCGACGCCAGTCTGATAGGCTGGGGCGCGGTCTGGGGATCCCTGAAAGCTCAGGGTCTTTGGTCTCGGGAAGAATCTCTTCTACCGATAAATATTCTGGAACTGAGAGCGATATTCAATGCGCTCCAGGCCTGGCCCCAGCTTGCGAGGACCAGGTTCATACGGTTTCAATCAGACAACATGACGACTGTTGCGTACATCAACCATCAGGGGGGAACAAGGAGTTCCCTAGCGATGGAAGAAGTAACCAAAATTATTCTTTGGGCGGAGTCTCACTCCTGCCACCTGTCTGCTATCCACATCCCAGGAGTGGAAAATTGGGAAGCGGATTTTCTGAGTCGTCAGACATTGCATCCGGGGGAGTGGGAACTCCATCCGGAAATCTTTGCCCGAGTCACTCACCTGTGGGGCATTCCAGACATGGATCTGATGGCCTCTCGTCAGAACTTCAAAGTTCCTTGCTACGGGGCCAGATCCAGGGATCCCAAGGCGGCTCTAGTGGATGCACTAGTAGCACCTTGGACCTTCAAACTAGCTTATGTGTTCCCGCCATTTCCTCTCATCCCCAGGCTGATAGCCAGGATCAAGCAGGAGAGGGCGTCGGTGATCTTGATAGCTCCTGCGTGGCCACGCAGGACTTGGTATGCAGATCTGGTGAATATGTCATCGGCTCCACCTTGGAAGCTACCTTTGAGACGAGACCTTCTTGTTCAGGGTCCGTTCGAACATCCGAATCTGGTTTCACTCCAGCTGACTGCTTGGAGATTGAACGCTTGATTTTATCGAAGCGAGGATTCTCAGATTCTGTGATCGATACTCTTGTTCAGGCCAGAAAGCCTGTGACTAGAAAGATTTACCACAAAATTTGGAAAAAATATATATGTTGGTGTGAATCTAAAGGATTCCCTTGGGACAAGGTTAAGATTCCTAGGATTCTATCCTTCCTTCAAGAAGGATTGGAAAAAGGATTATCTGCAAGTTCCCTGAAGGGACAGATTTCTGCCTTGTCGGTATTACTTCACAAAAAGCTGGCAGCTGTGCCAGATGTTCAAGAACGAGGCTTCTGTTGATCAGATATGTAGGGCAGCGACTTGGTCTTCACTGCACACTTTTACCAAATTTTACAAGTTTGATACTTTTGCTTCTTCTGAGGCTATTTTTGGGAGAAAGGTTTTGCAAGCCGTGGTGCCTTCCATTTAGGTGACCTGATTTGCTCCCTCCCTTCATCCGTGTCCTAAAGCTTTGGTATTGGTTCCCACAAGTAAGGATGACGCCGTGGACCGGACACACCTATGTTGGAGAAAACAGAATTTATGTTTACCTGATAAATTTCTTTCTCCAACGGTGTGTCCGGTCCACGGCCCGCCCTGGTTTTTTTAATCAGGTCTGATATTTTATTTTCTTTAACTACAGTCACCACGGTACCATTTGGTTTCTCCTATGCAAATATTCCTCCTTAACGTCGGTCGAATGACTGGGGTAGGCGGAGCCTAGGAGGGATCATGTGACCAGCTTTGCTGGGCTCTTTGCCATTTCCTGTTGGGGAAGAGAATATCCCCACAAGTAAGGATGACGCCGTGGACCGGACACACCGTTGGAGAAAGAAATTTATCAGGTAAACATAAATTCTGTTTTTCATGTTTCAGATAGAGTACACAATTACATGAAAAAACATTTCAATATACTTCTATTATTAAATTTACTTTGTTCTTCATGTGTCCTTGCATTTTATTCATTTAGATAAAAAAAAACAACACCATTTTCATGCTAATCCTAAAATTAAAAGGCCCACTTTTTTCAAGTTTTTGAATTACTTTTAAAGGTCAGAAAGTTTGTAGATTTATTTTTAGTGTTAAGGTTATTTTTGAGTAAGAGCCAACAGATTTATATCCTTTCTGCTTGAGAAATAAATACAAATGAAATAGATTTGTAGTATTCCACTGCCTATTTCTATAAAATCTTTTGACGTTTTATAAATATAATACAATAACAACATAAATATAATCATTGAATTGTAAACTCCTCTATGGCTTTGACTCAAAGCACACGTTTTAGTGTTTTCTAAAAAAAAACTAGTAATCTTATTTTCTAGAACAGAGGTCTTTAAAAATGTCCTCTGCTCACCTCCCCCATTCATCAGATTTAGATAGAAAGTTAAAATGTGATAAAACAGTTGTATGTTTAATTTGATTGCATTATATGTGCTTCAAAAGGATCCCAAAAAGCTGGATGAAGGGCCCACTGGTCTAGACGTGACTGTAAGAGACAGAACTATAGAACTAATAAATAATAAGTAAGCAAAATGCAAATAAAATGATGGGGGAGGGAAACTAAATGTTACTTACACTATATTGTAGGAATCGATAACAGAATTAAATATTTAACCCCTTAACAACCGCAACGCACCCGATAAAGGTTTTTCAGGTCATAGTAGCGCAGGTCTCGCTGCAAGTTGCAGGACCGCGCTAGCAGGACCTCCCTTCCGGCTGCAGGCATCCTGGAATAGCATGATCTTGCCACTGGTGGCGAGACTGTGCTATCAAAAATGCAATCCCCATTTAAAGATCAGCAATGTACAGGGTACGTTGCTGTTCATTAAGGAGTTATAGATTCAAGTGGAACTCCCCATGTTCAAGGGATATGAAACCCACATTTTGTCTGTCATGATCCAAATAGATCATACAATTTTAAACAACTTTCCAATTTACTTCTATTATCTAATTTGCTTCATTTACTTGGTATCCTTTCTTTAAAAGTATACCTAGGTATACTCAGGAGCCCCAATGTATTACTGGAAGCTAGCTGCTGATTAGTGGATGCACATATATACCTCTTCTCATTGGCTCACCTGATGTGTACAGCTAGTTCCCAGTAGTACATTGCTGCTCCTTCAAAAAAAGATACTAAGAGAAGGAAGCAAAGTAGATAATAAAAGTTAAAATATTTTTTTTTTTAATTTGAATGCTCTATCTGAATCATAAAATAATTTTTTTGAGTTTTATATCCCTTTAAAGGGATACTAAACCCAATTGTTTTCTTTTATGATTCGGACAGAGCATGCAATTTTAAGTAACTTTCTAATTTTCCTTCATTCTTTTGGTATATTTATTTGAAAAAGCAGCAATGAAAGCTTAGGAGCTGGCTCATTTTTGGTTCAGAACCCTGGATTGAGCTTGTTGATTGGTTACTACATTTAGCCACCAATTAGCAACCGCTACCCAGGTGCTGAACCTTAAATAGGCCGACTTCTAAGCTTTCATTCCTGCTTTTCATATAAAGATACCAGGGGGTCAATTTATTAATTTGCGAGCAGACATAATACAATGTAGCATATCATGTCCGCTGCACATCGATAAATGCCAACAGCATACGCTGTCGGCATTTATCATTGCACCAGCAGTTCTTGTGAACTGCTAGTGCAATGCGGCCCCCTGCAGATTTGCAGTCAATTGGCCGCTAGCAGGGGGTGTCAATCAACCCGATCGTATTCGGCTCAGAGCAGGTGGACAAGATATGGAACAGCGATCTGTTTCCAGTGATCCCTTTAAGTTATACAAACCTAAATCTTTCAGTAAATACAGACAAATAATAATGTTACAGTATACAATTTTGTTGAGTATACAATCTTGAAACATTTGCCAAAAATCCCTGATAAGTTGGTCTTGATATGTGTAAGCTAAAAAAGAATACATATTCTGCTGCTTAAAAACTTCTGTCTCCCCCTACTACAATTTTTCTGAATAATAGTTAATAATATCTCCTTTTACTTCTAGACTACTTGGAAACAACTTACAAGAAGATGCTTTTCAATTACTTAGGAAAAAAAGAATGAGGAACATTATAGTTGTTCATATTGATGATGACTATGGCCAAGAATTTTG